>NW_023046257.1:0-63889 GCF_011762505.2 Arvicanthis niloticus
CTCCTGCCTCCTGTGATTATTTTGTTCCCCCTTCTAAGTAAGATTGAGCATCCACACTTGTGCATTCTTGCTTGATAAACTTCTTAAGGTCTGTGGGTCATATCCTAGGTATCCTCTTCTTTTTAGCTAATGTCCACTTATCAGTGAGTATGTACCATGCATGTCCTTTTGGGTCTGGATTATCTCACTCTGGATGATATTTTTTTAGTTCCATCTATTTTCTTGCAAAATTCATGATATCCTTGTTTTTTTTTCTTTTTAAATGTATTTAAATTTATTGGATATTTTATTTACATCTCAGATGATATCCCCTTTCCCCATTCCCCCCACCCAGAAACCCCTTATCCCATCCCCCCTCCTCCTGCTTCTTTGAGGATGTGCCCCCACCCACTCCCACCTCCCTGTCCTCAAATTCCCTGACACTGGGGTATCCAGCCTTCATGGGACCAAGGATATTCCCTCTAACCTATGCCCTAAAGGCCATCCTCTCCTACATATTTAGCTGGGGCCATGGGTTTCTTCTTATGTAATCCGAGGCTGGTGGTTTAGACCCTGGGAGCTCTGGGTGGTTGGTATTGTTCCTCTCCCCATGTGGCCTCAAATCCCTCCAGCTCCTTCAGTCTTCTCTCTAACTCCTCCATTGGGAACCCCCTGATCAGTTCAATGATTAGCTGTGAGCATCTGCCTTTGTATATATCAGACTCTGGCAGACATCTAAGGAGACAGTTCTATCAGGCTTCTGTCAGCATGCACTTCCTGGCATCCACAACAGTATCTACATTTGGTGACTGCACAAGGGATGGATGGATACCCAGGTGGAGCAACCTTTGGGTGGCCTCTCCTTCAGTTTCTGTCTCACACTTTTTCTCCATATTTGCTCCCATGAGTATTTTGTTACTCCTTCTAAGAAGGATTGAAGAACCCATACTTTTCTTCATGAGCCTCATGTGGTCTGTGAGCTGAATCTTGGGCATCTCAAGCTTTTGGACTAATATCCAATTATCAGTGAGTGAATACCATGTGTGTTCTTTTGTGATTGGGTTACCTCACTCAGGATGTGTTTTCTAGTTTCCATCCATTTCCTAGAAATTTCAATCACTCACTGTTTTTAATAGCTGAGTAATACTGCATTGTGTAAATTTACCACACTCGCTCTATACCCATTCCTCTGTTGAAGGACATGTGGGTTCTTTTCCAGCTTCTGGCTATTATAAATAAGGCTGCTATGAAAATAGTGGAGCATATGTCCTTGTTATATGTTGGAGCATCTTTTGGGTATATTCCCAGTAGTGGTATAGCTGGGTCCTCAGGAAATGCTATGTCTAATTATCCGAGGAACTGCCAGACTGATTTCTAGAGTGGTTGTATCAGCTTGCAATCCCACCAACAATGGAGCAGTGTTTCTCTATCTCCACATCCTCACCAGCATATGCTATCACCTGAGTTTTTGATCTTGGCTATTCTGACTGGTGTGATGTAGAATCTCAGGGTTGTTTGTGATTTGCATTTCTCTGATGACTAAGAATGTTGAGCATTTCTTAAGGTGCTTCTTGGCCATTCGACTTTCCTCAGTTGAGAATTCTTTGTTTAGCTTTGTAACCCATTTTTAATAGGGTTATTTGATTCTCTGGTGTCTAATTTCTTGAGTTTTGTACATATTGGATATTCGCCATCTATCTGATGTAGGATTGGTAAAGATCATTTCCCAATTTGTTGGCTGTTTGTTTTGTCCTATTGACACTGTCCTTTGCTTTACAGAAGCTTTGCAATTTTATGAGGTCCCATTTGTCAATTTTTTTAATTAAGATATTTTTAAGGGCTATATCTATTTCTTTAGGGGTTATGGGACTATTTAGATAGTTACATTATTTAATTTTGGTATGTGGTATCTGTCATTCATTTCATCTAAATTTTCCAGTTTTGTCAAGTATAGGCTTTTGTAGTAACTAGCTCTGATGGTTTTTTGAATTTCCTCAGTTTGTGTTGTTATGTCTCCCTTTCCATTTCTGATTTTGTTAATTTCAACTTTGTCTGTGCCCTTTAGTTAGTTTGGCTAAGATTTATCTATCTTGTTGATTTTTTTCAAAGAACCAGCTCTTGGTTTGTTGGTTCTTTGTATCATTCTCTTTGTTTCTAATTTGTTGATTTTACCCTGAGTTTGGCTGTTTCCTGCTTTCTACCCCCTCTGGGTATGTTTGTTTCTTTTGTTCTAGAACTTTCCAGGTGTGCTTTTAAGGCTAGTATAGGACCTCTTCGATTTCTTTATAAAGGCACTCAATGTTATGAATTTTCCTCTTAACACTGCTTTCATGTGTTCTATAACTTTGTGTATGCTGTGTCTTCATTTTCATTGAATTCTAGAAAGTCTTTAATATTTTTATTTCTTCCCTGACCAGGTTATCAGTGAGCAGAGAGTTGTTTAGTTTCCATGAATACTTGAACTTTCTGTTGTTATTCGTTATTACTGAAGTTCAGCCTTAATCTGTGGTGAATGTGATAGAATGCATGGGATTATTTCAGTGTTCTTGTGTCTGTTGAGACTTTTTTTTTTTTTTTTTTTTTTTTTTTTATTGATTATGTGGTCACTTTTAGAAAAGGTTCCATGAGGTGCTGAGAAGAAAGTACATTCTCTTGTTTTAGGGTGAAATGTTCTGTAGATATCTGTTAAATCCATTTGGTTCTTAACTTCTGTTAGTTTCACTGTATCTCTGTTAACTTCTGTTTCTGTTCATTTGGGTGTTGAAGTCTCCCATTATTATTGTGTGAGGATCAATGTGTGTTTTGAGCTTTAGTAAAGTTTCTTTTATGAGTGTGGATGCCCTTGCATTTGGGGCACAGATGTTCAGAATTGAGACTTCTTGGTGGAGTTTTCTTTGATGAATATGAAATGTTCTTCCCCATCTTGTTTGATAACTTTTGGTTGAAAGTCTATTTTATAGGATATTAGAATAGATACTCTAGCTTGTTTCTTGGGACCATTTGGTTTTAAACTGTTTTATAGCTCTTTATGCTGAGGTAGTGTCTGTCTTTGTCACTGAAATGTGTTTCTTGTATGCTGCAAAATTATGGATTCTATTTTATGTTGTCCAATCTGTTAGCCTATGTCTTTTAATTGGGGGAATTGAGTCCATTGATATTGAGAGATATTAAAGATCAATAATAGTTTCTGTTATTTTTGTTGCTGGAGGTGGTATTATATGTGTGTGTATGTGATACTGTTCTTTTAGATTTATTGTGAGCTGTTTAATTTCTTGTCTTTTCTTGAATATAGTTATGCTCCTCGTTTTGGAGTTTTCATTCCAGCATCCTCTGTAGGGCTGGATTAGTAGAAAGATATTGTTTAAATTTGGTTTTGTCACAGAATATTTTGGTTTCTCCCTCTGTGATGATTGAGAATTTTGCTGGGTATAGTAGCCTGGGCTGGAATTTGGGTTCTCTGAGGGTCTGGCTGACATCTCTCCAGCATCTTCTGTTTTATAGAGTCTCTGTTGAGAAGTCTGGTGTAATTCTAATAGGTCAGCCATTGTATGTTATTTGGCCCTTTTCTCTTAAAGCTTTTAATATTTGTTTTTTGTTCTGTGCATTTAGTGATGGGAGAAATTTCTTTTCTGGTCCAATCTATTTGTTGTTCTATAGGTTTCTTATAAATTTGTCTTTTTCTTTAGGTTAGGAAAGTTTTTTATGTTTTTTTTTTTTTTTGCTTTTATATCATTTTAATTATATGCAAGTATTAAGTAAGGTCAGTTCTAGGTTGAGAAACCAGCAATACATAGATGCAAATAGTCAAAGAACAAGCAAGACAATAAGCACAAATAGTCAAAGAACAAACAAGACAATAAACAAAGTCCCATGATTACTCCCATGATCACTGTTTCTAAGGGCTTATCAGGATGACCAAAATATCTGACCTTACTTCCATGTCCTAGCCCAAAGTCATTTTCATGCCTGAAGCCTACTTCTTTGCTCTAGCCTAAGATTTATATTTGTGCCTGAAATTAATTTTTTTTTGTTCTAGCCTAAGATTTAGATTCCTGCCTGAGATTACTTCTTTGTTCTAGCCTAATGTCAGATTCTTTCCAAGCAGCCCATTTCCTTGTCCTTGGCCAATGTCAGATTCCTGCCAAACAGCCCCAAAAGGTTTTCACATTTCCCCTTTTTTATTTCATAAACAAGACTGAGCCTGTTTTAGGTCATTCTGCCAAGACTGCCTTCCTTACTTGTTGTGGGATATGCATTATCAAAAGCAATGCACTTCTCTTTTAGGTGGTAAGGCTCTGTGCAGAATCTTACCCATCTTTGGTTTGCCAGCCTGTTAAATAATAACTCTGTCTGGGGGTATGCTTTTCAGTTTCAAGCCATGTAGTTTGGCTGCCAACATGTTGATGTTGTTAAAGACAAGCTTTAACACGATGAGCAGGAATAAAAGTATTCCCAGGATAAAATGGGCTAGCATGATGAAGCTATATGCCATTCTTAAAGCTTGACCAAAATGGAAATACTGACCTAAAGCCATGGATAATTTTATCAGCATTATCTGCAGCATCAAAGCTCAGCAGAGCAGCATTCTTTAAATTTATAATCTCACTATGCAAAGTTAAAACATCCAGAGAGGCTTTTCCTAATTATAATGACTATCATTGTAAATTTTAGAAGTAATACAACTCCATTGGTATTTGGCTTGACACTCGAGATGGCCCCTTACTCTTAAATTCTGAACTTCCTTCCAATAATTTGAATAGAATAAACAGCATCAATCTGAAGTGCCAAATGCCTATCTAAATCCTCTTGTATACTCAACACATTAGTAACACCCCCCACCCCCGTTTGCTAAATGATTAACAAAAGTATCTGTCTTAACTTCTTGTGTCAAAGCAATTGCAGAAGTAGTGGTGCTAGCAATTAATGTAATTAAAGCTGTTATACCAGCAATAATCAAGTCCACTACACTCTTGCTTCTGCTTAAAGCCTAACTCATTTTTTTTCAGTATTTGCAAGCATTTTTCAGAAAACCAAGGTTCTATAAGACTCTGGGCAATAAGACAAAAGCTGGTTGATAGACCCCCATAACAGACATGCCAGGTTTCAACACACTAACACAATTAGAAAGTGTACAATCAATGCAACTTATACAATAAATACTGTAGAGGACACAAAAGTAATTTTAGCTTGATAATTAAAAGAGCCTTAACATATGCACTAACTCTTGTTTGAAACCCAGATCCTGTCCCAACTTTATCTCTTGCTAACTTAACATCATAGAGAACTGCAGCTAACTTTCAAATATGTCTCTGAAGATATCCAGATCCATCCTTTCAAATGAAGATTCTTATTTACAATATTGGATTGATTTCTCCTTCTTCTTCTTCTTCTTCTTCTTCTTCTTCTTCTTCTTCTTCTTCTTCTTCTTCTTCTTCTCCTCCTCCTCCTCCTCCTCCTCCTCCTCCTCCTCCTCCTTCTTCCTCTTCCTCTTCTCTCTCTTCTCTCTCTCTCTCTCTCTCTCTCTCTCTCTCTCTCTCTCTGTCTCTGTCTCTGTCTCTCTCTCTCTCTCTCTCTCTCTCTCTCTCTCTGTCTCTCTCTCTGTCTCTCTCTCTTTCTCTCTCTCTTTCTCTCTCTCTCTTGGATTGATTTCTAGACCAGTACATGATTGAGTCTAAATAACTGAACCCATGGCTCCCCCTGGCTCCTCCATTAATAACATTTAAGAAAAATACAATAGTCATTATAACTTCTCCTTTTGATTCTCTGTCTCACGAGGTCTAAAAACTTGAGGGAAGTCAGCTTGTCCCATCTGGGATATAGGAAAGCAAAGATGGGTCAGGAACATATGTCCAATATAGCTTCCTAGTCACCATTGTCAGGACAGTCAGCAAGCTCACAGGTCAGTATCATTTTTTTGTCCCAGCATCAGCATGTCTCACCAATCACTCTGGCAGCCACCATGCTCCTTCAGCATCCTAGGAAAAAATACAAACATGCTTTCTTCCCCATATTAGGTACTTGATTGGGATCATGCCATATGCCAGTAAGTGGATCCCTCCTTTTCACCTATGCATAAGTATCTCTAGTTATAGGGTGCCATAGACACTTAGCAGAAAGTTCTTTGTCATCCAAATTTTTTAAAAATTTAAAATAAAAATAACATGATTTAAATAAATTTGTGGTGTATGGGGATATAACTTCCCCCCTTTTATTGTAGGAAGATATTGTTTTAAAGTTCCATGGGCCCTTTCCACAATACCTTGTCCTTGTGGATTATAAGGAATCCCAGTAATATGGGTAATATTAAATTGTTGACAAAAAGTCTCAAATGCCCCACTGCAATAGCCAGTTCCATTGTTGATTTTTTAAAAATTACTGGATATTTTATTTATTTACTTATCAGATGTTATCCTCTTTCCCCATTCCCCCACAACCTCTTATCCCTTACCCCTCCTCCTACTTCTATGAGGGTGTGCCCCCACTCATCCACCCATTCCCACCTCTCTGCCCTCAAATTTCCCCACACTGGGGCATCTAGCCTTCACGAGACCAAGACCCTCCTTTCCCACTGATGACTGACAAGGCCATCCTCCACTACATATACAGCTATTGCCATGGGTCCCTCCATGCATGTTCCCAGGCTGGATGTTCAGACCCTGGGAGCTCTGTTTGGTTCATATTGTCACTCTCCCCATGGGTCCCCCAGCCCCTTCAGCTCCTTCTCTCTAACTCCTCCATTGGGGACCCTATGATCAATTCAATGTTTAGCTGTGAGCATCTGCCTCTGTATATGTCAGGCTCTGGCAGAGCCTCAACGGAGACAGGTATTATCAGGCTTCTGTCAGCATGTGCTTCCTGGCATTCAGAAATGTCTACATTTGGTGACTGCACATGGGATGGATCCCCAGGTGGGGTAATCTCTAGGCAGTCTCTCCTCCAGTCTCTGCTCCACATTTTGTCTCTGTACTTGCTCCGATGAGTGTTTTGTTACTCCTTCTTCTTGAGCTTCATGTGGTCTGTGAGTTGTATCTTAGGTACTGTGAGATTTTGGGCTAATATCCACTTATCAGTGAGTAAATACTATGTGTGTTCTTTTGTGGTTTGCTTACCTCACTCAGGATGATATTTTCCACCTCCATCCATTTGCCTAAGAATTTCATGAATTCATTGTTTTTAATAGCTGAGTAGTACCCCATTGTGTAAATATACCACATTTTCTGTATCCATTCCTCTGTTGAAGGATATCTGGGTTCTTTCCAGCTTCTGGCTATTATAAATAAGGCTGCTATGAACATAGTGGAGCATGTGTCCTTGTTATATGTTGGAGCATCTTTTGGGTATATGCCCAGGAGTGGTATAGCTGGGTCCTTAGGTAATACTATGTCCAATTTTCTGAGGAACTGCCAGACTGATTTCCAGAGTGGTTGTACCAGCTTGCAATCCCACCAACAATGGAGGAGTGTTTCTTATTCTCCACATCCTCACCAGCATACGCTATCACCTGAGTTTTTGATCTTAGCCATTCTGACTGGTGTGAGGTGGAATCTCGGGGTTGTTTTGATCTGCATTTCCCTGATGACTAAGGATGTTGAATATTTTTTAGGTGCTTTTCAACCATTTGACTTTCCTCAGTTGAATATTCTCTGTTTATCTCTGTACCCCGTTTTTAATAGGACTATTAGTTTGTCTGGAGTCTAATTTCTTGAGTTTTTTTGTACATATTGGATGTTAGCCCTCTTTCGGATATAGAATTGGTAAAGATATTTTCCCAATTTGTTGGTTGATGTTATGTCCTATTGAGTGTGCTTTGTCTTACAGAAGTTTTCAGATTTATGAGGTCCCATTTGTCTATTCTTGTTGTTAGAGCATAAGCCATTAGTGTCCTGTTAAGGAAAATTTCCCCGGTGCTTATGTGTTTGAGGCTTTTCTCCACTTTCTCTTCTATTAGATTGAGTGTGTCTGGTTTTATGTGAAGGCCCTAAATCCACTTGGACCTGAGCTTTGTACAAGGAGATAAGAATGGATCAATTTGCATTCTTCTACATGTTGACCTCCAGTTAAGCCAGCACCATTTATTAAAAATGCTGTCTTGTTTTCCACTGGATTGTTTTAGCTCCTTTGTCAAAGATCAAGTTATCATAGATGTATGTATTGATTTCTGGGTCTTCAATTCTATTTCATTGATTTTCCTGCCTGTCTCCATTCTAATACCATGCAGTTTTTATCACTACTGCTCTATAGTACAGCTTGAGGTCAGGGATGATAATTCTCCCAGATTTTTTTTTTTTTTTTTTTTTTTTTTTTTTTTTTTTTTATTCTTGAGAATAGTTTTCGATATCCTGTTTTTTTTTTTTTTTTTTTTTTATTTCAAATGAATTTGAGAATCTCTCTTTCTATGTCTATGAAGAATTGAGTGGCAATTTTCATGAGGATTGCCTTGAATCTGTAGATTGCTTTAGGCAAGATGGCCAGTTTTACTATATTAATCTTGCCAATATATGAGGGTGGGAGATTTTTCCATGTTCTGACATCTTTGATTTCTATCTTCAGGGACTTGAAGTTCTTGTCATACAGATCTTTCACTTGCTTGTTAGATTCACACCAAAGTATGTTATATTATTTGTGACTATTGTGAAGGGTTTTGTTTCCCTAATTTATTTCTCAGCCTGTTTAAACTTTGAGTAGAGAAAGGCTACTGATTTGTTTGAGATAATTTTATATCCAGCCACTTTGCTGAAGTTGTTCATCAGGTTTCAAGTTCTCTGGTGGAAGTTTTGGGGTCACTCAAGTATACTATCTGCAAATAGTGATATTTTGACTTCTTTCTTTTTGATTTGTATTCCTTTGATCTCCCTTTGTTGCCTAATTGTTCTCTCTAGGATTTTGAGTACGATATTGAATAGGTAGGAAGAGAGTGGGCAGCCTTGTCTAGTTCCTGATTTTAGTGGGATTGCTTCAAGTTTCTTTTTATTTAGTTTGATGTTGGCTACTGGCTTGCTGTATATTGCTTTTACTATGTTTAGGTATGGGCCTTGAATTCCTGATTTTTTTCAAGACTTTTACCATGAAGGGATGTTGAATTTTGTCAAATGCTTTCTCAGCATCTAGTGAGATGATCATGTGGTGTTTTTCTTTGTGTTTGTTTTTACAGTGGATTACATTGATAAATTTCTGTATATTGAACCATCCCTGAATTTCTAGGATAAAGCCTACTCGATCATGATGGATGATTGTTTTGATGTGTTCTTGGATTCAGTTTGTGAGAATTTTATTGAGTATTTTTGCATGGATATTCATAAGGGAGATTGGTCTGAAGTTTTCTTTTTTTGTTGGGTCTTTGTGTGGTTTAGGTATGAATGTGACTGTGGCTTCATAGAATGAATTGGGTAGTGTTCCTTTTGTTTCTATTTTGTGGAATGGTTTGAAGAGAATTGGTATTAGGTCTTCCTTGAAGGTCTGATAGAATTCTGCACTAAAACCATCTAGTCCTGGACTTTTTTTTTGGTGGGGAGACTTTTAATTACTGCTGCTATTTCTTTAGGGGTTATGGGACTGTTTAGATGATTTATCTGCTCCAGATTTAACTTTGTTACCTGGTATCTGTCTAGAAAACTGTCCATTTCATCCAGATTTTTTGTTGAGTATAGGTCTTTGTAGTAGGATCTGATGATCTTTTGAATTTCCTCAATTTTTGTTGTTATATCTCCCTTTTCAGTTCTAATTTTATTAATTTGGATACTGTCACTATGCCCTCTGGTTAGTCTGGCTAAGAGTTTAAGTGTTTATCTATCTTGTTGATTTTCTCAGAGAACCAGCTCCTGGTTTTGTTGATGCTTTGTATAGTTCTTTTTTGTTTCTACTTGGTCCAGAGTTTGATTATTTCCTGCCATCTACTTCTTTTGGTATATTTGTTTCTTTTTGTTTTAGAGATTTCAGGTGTGTTGTCAAGCTGCTAGTGTTAGCTCTCTCCAGTGGTTTGTTTGTTTGTTTTTGTAGGCACTTAGAGCTATGAGTTTTTCTCTTATCATTGCTTTCATTGTGTTCCATAAATTTTGGTATAATGTGTCTCCATTTTCATTAAATTCTATAAAGTCTTTAATTTCTTTATTTTTTCACTGACCAAGTGATCATTGAGTTGAGTGTTATTCAGTTTCCATGTAAATGTAGGCTTTCCATTGTTTTTGTTGTTATGAAAGACCAGTCTTAGTCTGTGGTGATCGAAATTATTTCAGTTTTTTTTTTTTTTTTTTTTTTTGTATAATTTTTGTTGAAGGTATTTTCTGGCCCTTTGAGCTGGGAATCTTCATTCGCTTCTATTCCTATTTCTCTTAGGTTTGGTCTTTTCATTGTGTTCTGAATTTCCTGAATATTTTGAGTTAGGAGCTTTTTACATTTTGTATTTTCTTTGACCAATGTCTCAATATCTTCTATGGTATCTTCTATACCTGTGACTCTCTCTTCTATTTCTTCTTTCTGTTGGTGATGTTTGCATCTGTAGCTTCTGATCGTTTTCTTAAGTTGTCCGTCTCCAGGGTTGCCCCCACTTGCATTTTTTTTTGTTGTTGTTGTTTTTTTAATTTCTATTTTTGGGTTTTGTCCTGTTTTATTCGATTCTTTCATCTGCAGGATTGTATTTTCCTGTATTTCTTTAAGGAATATCCTCCTTAAAGGGCTCTTGCATCTTCATGAGATGGGATTTTGGTCAGAATCTTCTTTTTCAAGTGTGTTAGCCATCCTGGGCATGCTGTGGTGGGAGAACTAGGTTCTGGCGGTACTGAATTGCATTGGCTTCTGTTGTTTATCTTTTTGTTTGCGTTTCTCCTTCTTGTTATCTCTGGTGTTAACTGGCCTCTGACTCGAACAGACCTCCTTAGAGGCAGGTCGAGCTCTGTGACCTGGGTTAGAGCTGGACTCCTGGGAGGAAGGCAATTCTGTCTTTGGTTATAGGGTGGGACTCCAATGTCTCTGGTTAGAGCAGATCCTCTGTGCCCCTGGCTAGGGCAGACCTCCTATGTTCCTGGTTAAGGCATACCTCCTTGGAAACAGGCAGAGTTTGCCTTCCAGGGGTAGGATCTGCCCCAGTTATAGATGGAGGTGCAATTTGGAAGGATCATGTCCCTGGTAAAGGCAGACCTGCAGTGTCCCTGGTTACTGTAGACCTTGGGTGTTTTTGGTTTCTGTAGACCTCCTGAGAGATAGGCAGGCTGTGTCCCTGGTCTACAGCAGACCTCCTTGGAGACAGGCAGGCTGTAGGATGTGAAAGGATACTGGGCTCACTGATCTGGCCCTGGTGGAGAAGCAGACCAGAAAGAAGATGGAACTCATCAGGGACAGTGGATCCCATGTCAGCTGAGCTCTGTGCATGTCCCAGTTGGTGTGGGTACTTGGGTGGAAGTGTCACCTGTGTCCCTGATTACTACATATCTCCTGGGAGACAGGTAGGCTTTGTCCATGGTTACTACAGACTTCCTGGGAGACAGGCTGTATGATGTCCATCTGATTTGTTTTTAAAGTGGGTTGGGAGTTAGAAACTAATGAAAGTGTGATAGAGGCTCCTGGACATTTTCATCTTGATTTCACCATCATGATTATTAATTTGCCCATCATGTACAGGTGTGCCTACTATGAGGCAGAGAAGACATACAATACTGGATAAAGCAATGTGAAAGAGGACCGTCATGATTCCTCCCCAGGAAGTTTCACAAAGAAGTGTAAAAAATATTGCTGGCATTTATTTATTTATTTATTTATTTATTTATTTATTTATGCTAAACTTAACCTCTGCAAAACATTTATGAGTAATCAGCTTTATCTGCACTTTACATCTCTTGGTCAGAATCCCATGTCTTATCCTGGAGCTCCTGCAATCAGCACTGAAGCCATGAGCTCCTCCAAAAACTGCAAAGGACCTTCTTGGACTTCATCATGGCTAGGGAGAGCAAGTTATTTTCCAAGATCTACTAGAAGATCTTTTCCCTATATAAAAAGAATGATTGGGTACCATGTTGCTAAAAGCTATGGTATCAGCCTTGACAAATGTCATATACTTTCAGATGTAATCCTCAAAGACCCTTATAAATAATTTCATAGTTAACTCTTCTACATCAAGCTTTGGAAATAGACTAGTAATTTTCTAAAATGTAGCCAAGGTGCTAAAGTACCTTAGATCTTGTCTCAAATATTTGCCATGTTCTCAACTACCAAAAGCGAAAACTTTAATCAAGATACATTCTACAAAATAAAGCACAACCTGGACTATACACATATTTGTTTGTAATTCCCTTGCCTGACTAGATCAGGCCTAGGGACCTACTTTAATTTTCTTACAGGGAGTTCAGAGAGAGCTTAGAGATTTGTTTGTTTTGTTGTTGTTTTTGAGGAATAAAAAGATAATCCAAGGAATAGTTATCAAAGCTCATGGATTACAAAACTTCATGAAGCTAAGTTAGTTTAAACTAAGTTTAGGTTGTGATGTGGGATTGCATTTGTCACTATATTTTATGTATATAACCACCAAAGCAAGAAATAAGGTGTAACTCATTACTAGGGTAGAATGTGGACCTGAAAATTTTTGCAATATCCCCACCCCTTTGGATTTCCTATAACTTTTTCAAAACACAGCTATGTTCACTTTATATTCTTGGGGGTTTACATATGTATATAAGTGATATTTATTAAAACTCATCAGGAAATGAAAAATTTAAAACACAAAAAGTTAGGCATGGTGGTGCAGGCCTTTAATATCAACACTCAGGAGGGAGGCAGAGGCAGTCAGATCTCTGTGACTTGTGAGGCTAACCTGATCTACACAGAGCATTCCAGGACAGCCAAGACTATATAGAGAGAACCTCTCTCAAAATAAAAACAAACAACAAATAAAAATACAACAACAACAACAACAACAATAGCAAAAATATCTCACAAAACCAGACAAAAACAGAGAAACAAAAAATAAAAACACAGGAACATAGAACACCAAATTTGGAAAGGACAAGCTTCCAAACTGTGGATAGAGAAGGGATATGTATATCATTTACATGGCAGGAGGAATAGGCTCCAGAAGAACTGAACTCAGGAGACAGCTTTGAACAGCTATCATTTGTGAAAAGAATGTAATCCCAGTCTGCAGGTCCAGGGATTACCCTAGCCATTGTGCATGTGAAGTGTGATATAGGCCCACCCTGAAAGTCCATGAACGTAGAAAACCAAGGTGTGTGGTGGTTGTTGGTAGCGTTTGTTGTTTTTATTGGTAAGTATGTGTATGTGGATGACTGCCTTTGCAAAACTATCTCTGCAGGGCATTGAATTTCATTCAGGAAGTTCCTCAGTTGTCTGGCTCAGAGTTCTAGCAGAGAGAAAGACAGGACTGAGTACTCCCTGGCATCAGGATTCTGCAGGTACCTGTTCAGTTGTGTCTCCTTTCATTGACAAGGTAGACCAAATCATTCACACTCTGTGCCCAGCCACTCATAGATTGATTTAAAAGGGAGATAGTGACATTCACAGACTTACTAATTGTTCCTGAGGTCTAATATTATGACTTTGGCGGGTTTTCTGCCTTTGCAGCTGCGCAGTTACTTGTTTACCAGTGGGAAGACACGAGGCCAGCGCCATCTTGGAATGGAACCACTGACCGCGGCTTCCTACATTCACTGAATCTTTCAGAGAATATTTAAAAATACAATTTTCCCAATGAAAATGCTTAATGCTGCATAAACTTACAGAGCAAACTGTGTGACAAGTAATTTTGTTTTGTATGAAATATCTAGGGTGGCATTCTGTGGGTCCATGTCCTGCCCCGATGCTGGGCACAGCCACTTGGGGAGGCAAAACATGGGGATTTTGACGGTGCTTATCCCAGGCCACTGCAGGGTGGGTGCTGAGCTTCAGGGAAGTGCCTAGACACTGCTCTTTGGGTGGGAAAACAGTCTGCAGCCTGACATGTGAGAAAGACAATGATGGTATTTTCTAACTTCCAGGCATCTAGTCACTGTTAGAAAAACTGCACAGAGAAGTCGGGAATGAAGTATTAGTAGTCCATGGGCCAGCCATGAGGCCAGGACCAGGCATTCCTAAACTCTTGGACATCAGGTGCTATTGAGTCATGAGGAGTTGAGAGCAGAGTTGTAGAGCCCCAAAAGGAGAGCTCCAGCATAGCTCAGTGGCGATTGTCCTGAGCTTGGCTGCAGCTGTGGCTGGAAGCACAGAGAGGCCTCCTGTGGGAGACTTAGGCTGCCGGCTCAGTAGTCAAAGACCCCCTCAGTGCTCCTAACAGTGATTCTTGGCAAAAGAGACAGTCCATGGTTCTAAACTGTTAATTGGTTGTTCAGCAAGAAAAATGGATGCATACCGTACCTTTCAGAGTGGACCCGAGATTAAATACCTTTTGCTGAGAGGAATGTCTGGGAAGGGAAGCTTATTGGCTAAACTCTCAGAGCCTCTAGTACCTCATTAGCATGGAGAGCTCTGTTCCGGGACTATGTGACCACGTTTCCTTATGTGAGAAGTGTGGCATATGTTCCAGACCAGGAATTTGGTAAAGAGCAGGGAGGTGCCTACTTTCTTAGGTGTGAGTTTCTGGGGTCTCAACCTGCTCTACCCACCAAGATTCTTGGCATGGTTTACTGTCCCACAGCATTCTAGAGGACACAAAACAAATGCAGAACCTCAAGTAAACGCAAACAGAGGCAACATGCTTTTGAAACTCTTATTACCTAAGAGGTGAAAATATCTTCATTAAATAGAGATCACCTTACATGTGGCTTTATCTGCATGGATATATTGGCTTCCCTCAACCTGTTTGTGCTTTTCAGAGCTCAGTCAGGGATAAGTTTTCCACTGGTGGCAAGATTCGAATTGTCATTCCACATGCAGGCAGAAAAGAAAGTGCACAGATTTTGAAATTTAAAAATTCAATTGACCAGAATATGATCCTGTTTATAGTTGCCTTGTGTGGACAGTTGCAAATGACATCAGTGATCAATACCTGGCTGATCTCCCTGGTCAATACATCCCACCCAGTGTCACCGGTCCCATTTCCTTTCCTGGAGAGAAAGCATGAGGGATTTTTGAAAGCAAGAAGATGGCAGTAATCACACAGTTTCAGACCCACAACTGAAACACATGAGTGTTCAGATGAAAGAAAGAAACACTGGGTGGGATCTGAAGATCTGGATGATGATGTGGCAGTTACTGATCATCAATAAGGTCTGGGAGAAGCCATTCCACCATCCTGCACCTTACTTACTGTCTTCCTTTTCAGAAGGAAAGGAAGAACAATAAAGTCATCAGTTCTAAAACCACTTCAGTTCTGGCTATGATACATGATTGACAGTGGGACTTAACACAAAAAGCCCAGATTCGTCATCCTGTTTTGTTCCTAATAAGTGTGGCTGCAGAGAAGTTATTGGTCTGTATTCCTGTTGTCAGTTAGTGTCCCAGCTGTTCCAGAGCTGGGCTTCCTCCTCCATCACTCCTGTGACTGATTCTGTACTGACATTCAATTTGTCTTTTGCATTAGCTCCAGCCACTTGAATTCTTTGGCATATAGAAAGGAAATGAATTTATTTTCTTGGAGAGTTTTGCTTTCCTTTTTAAACTATAAAACATTTTCTAATACCATTGGGGTAGGTACATTTAAACGCATACTTAATACATTAAAAAAATCTACTTCTTTCCACACTTTGTAATTCATTTCCCTCAAAACTTGGCCTTTCTTTATTGCCATAGCAACCTACAGTCCATGACAAATATGAAAAAATATAGGAAGAACAAGCATACAGTCTGTACTTATATTTTATAATTTTGAATGAAGCATATTTTGTTTCACAGGATTGTTCTGAGAATTAAATGTCAATTCTCCCTTACAAAACAACACACCAGCCATGATAAGTTTGACGTCAAATTCTTGCCAAATAAGCAGAATTCCTTTATATCTGATACTGTCTTTCATAGAGACAAGAAAAGAAGCACTGAGTTCAAACACTTAAGGCTCTCTGAAAGAAAAGTTTATTGAGCCACTGAAGATTCTAGCAGGAAGAGAAAGGTCTTAGAACACATTCTTCAGCAAATACAGATGACATTTGGAAACATGGTGTAGGTACAAAAGACCCATGTCATACCTCAAAGAGTGTAAGAGAGAATTTGCGTGACTATGGGCCAGGAAACAAGAAACTATGTTTTCCCAGGTTCCATGTTCCCTCAGGCAAGCAGCTTTATAAAGTTGTACAGCAGCAGAATAAAGAAAGTAAAAAATTAGGCATTTTATAAACTACATTGATGAAAATATCAGAGAGGAGGGCTATAGTGAGGTAGATGACTCACTCATATATTAGCTGATGACAATCTTAGTTTTGGGGTTGGTAAGAGCTTAGTTTGGGAGTCTAGTAAATTTTAGCTTCCTGAATAGACGAAGGTTATTATCTATTAGTTGCAGGGTACTAGTGCTGGCACAGAGGTAAGGAATGGCTATTCAGGGGACTAAAACTAGCCAAAGATAAGGTAATTAGGCTCTGGACCTGCAACTTTACAATCTTTCTACAATCATAGCTGTTCTAATTAGTTTTTGCAGATACAGCTTCTTTCCATAAATTCTCAGTCACAATGCCTGTTAGATCAAGTATGAAGATCATCTTTATAAGGAAAACTTGGGGAACAATGAAACAAATTTTTTACGTCACGCCTATGGTGTTTTATGGATGAGAGGCATGGTGAAAGTGTGGGGATAAAGAAGGCTTTAAGGAGTAACTGTTGCTCTGTATGGTTTAGGGCTAATTATGTCAGACTTAGGGAGGCCTGCATTCATCTGTCAGGGGCTGTGATTTCATATTTCAACAAGCTTTCAGCAAAGTGAAATTGCCTTTTTAGTCTAACCCACAAAGTGGATTGTCTTTTAGTTTATCCCACCATCACTAAGTAATCTGTTCCCTTTCCATCTTGTGACTCTTGCAATGAAATTGAAGGTATTATAGAATTTTTCTTTTATCAAACAAAATCCTAAGAAATCTCTACAATATAATAATGATAATAATAATAATAATAATAATAATAAATAATGTAAAAAGAGTGAGAAGAACCAGAGTGAGGAGAAAACAAAGATATCTGATATCATTGAAATTGAACAAGCGTTGTTATAGTTTTTTGTTTTTTTTTTTTGAAATGTGATAAAACCTCATGACCAAGGCAACTTACCAAAGGAAGGATTCATTTGGAGCTTGTGGTTCCAGAAGGGCAAGAATCCTTGACCACCACGGTAATGAGAGGATGGTGGCAGTCAGGTATGGTGTTGGAGCAGTAGTTGACGGCTTAGAGATTCATCCAAAAACAGGACACAGAGAGTTAACTTGATGTGGCAGAGTCTTTTGAAACCTCAAAGCTCTCTCCCAGTGGCATTTTTTTTTTTTTTTTTTTTTTTCTTTTTTTCCAGAAAAGGCCAAACCACCTAATCCTCCACAAATAGCAACCAGCTGGGGACTAAGTGTTTAAATGCCAGCGAATATGGGAGATATCTCATTCAAACAACCACAAGCCATATAATCAGAGCAGTGAGCAGCTGTTTCACAGTTATCAATTAACAGAAAAAAATATTAGCATTAAGATGTGTTAGGTATTTACAAGGTCTTGGGACGAAGTGGTCCTAAGGTCTCTTTGCTATAGAATGTATCAGAAATATAGCTCAAAGGCTCATGTTACCAGCCTGTAGCACTATTGAGAGATAATAAGATTTTATGGAGTTGTAGTTTGTTGGAAAGACATTTCATCATGGGTGGTGTGCTTTTGAAAGGTATTTGGGGACTCCTAGGCCCTTTCTTTCTCTCTTACTTCATGGACACATTCATTGTTTCTATACTCTGCCTCACTATAAGCCCCAAAGAAATGGAGTGCTGACCAGGGACTTAAAACAAAACAAAACAAAACAAAACAAAACAAAACAAAAACAAAACAACCCCCCCCAAAAAAAACCCAAACAAACAAAACTCCCAAACTCTGAAACCATATGCCCAAGCAAGACTTTTCTTACAAGCCGTTGACTCCAGCTATGTTCCACAACAACAGAAAGTTCACCTGTCTCATCAGAAGTTAAATAGAGTGAAGAGTGGCATTCAGAGTAGGATTAGAATAGAACCTGATGCAGGCGAGTTACAATAGTGAAAAGGTAAGACAGGTGGAGGATGGTCAAGGTCAAAGGAAGACTGCTGTGTTAAGCAGTCTGGCAATTATGGGAAAGAGGAACAATGGCTGCTTAAAGAAAACCTACTATGTAAGGAAAGAATTCGTTCTGTTTGTACTGCTTTCTCAGAAGGAAGAGACTTGAACATACTTATAGGACATACAAAAATAGGAAGAGACCAGGGAGTAAGGCCAGGGGAGGTAGTGAATGGGGAAAAATCAGGAACACAGAGCGCTGTCACCATTGACCAGAGGGCTCTCCTGAGCCAGGAATGTGAGTACTTTGAGAATTTTTATCAGTTCTAAGACAGAAAAAGAAAATTCAGAGTGTCCACTTGGGAGTGTGACATTTAGCTACAGAGAAGTGGAGGGCTGGCTGAAAGGTTCAGGTGGGGTGACAAGGAAACAACAGGCCTCAGGATCAGAACACTGGAACAGCCTAGTAGAAATGGTCACCGAATAGCTCTCAGATGGAAGAAGCTGCATCTGAAGTAAGAACATATAGGCAGTGATAGTCACATATATAGTAGTCCATAGGTTTTTGTTTATATTCTTTAAAGAATAGGTTAGAAAGCAAGTATATGTAAAGTGTACATTTCATACACATTGAAATAGTTTTAACCTAGACATGCAGACTTGCAGCTGACATTGAAGTAAGCCATTCTGCAGCAAATGAATGACATCAAAGCAAGGTAAGGCAGCAAAGTGAGGCTCTAGGCTGTGACCACAGAAATCTGTCTCCAAAGAGCTGAGTTTGTCTTTTAAAGGCTAGGTGTGATCAAGGTGAGTGGGCCTCTGGCTCTATGATGAGCAGTCCTCTTGTGTGTGAAGACTTTATAGAAAGGCCCCTGTGACATCAGGAGGTCCCAATTCTCTCTAATCTGTTTATTTTATATATTTATTTTTTGTTATATTTATTTGTAACTGTGGGGGATGGTATTTAGAGAAGGGTTAGTAATGTCAAAGGATTTGAGGACAGACACGTGCAGGAATCAACAGTTTGGAAATGATGAATTACTTCAGAGTGATAACAAGAGAGCAGAAGTTGGAGGCAGTGGTGGAGGGTAGGGGTGAGGAGTGGAGGGAGATAGCACTAAACCTGGCAGCCCATTAGGAAGACATTACTTTGAAACTCCAAACAGTATAGTGACAGCTTTGGTGAAAGCACTTGGCTGAGTCACACCATCCCATGGCAGATGGCATCATGCTAGAGTGTCAATAGCATGAGTGTTTTCCAGGAGTGGGCTGAGAGCCAGGGGCAGGGAAGGGTCAATCTTGAATTAATAGCCATCCCGTGACTTCTGTACTAATTCTTTCCAGCAGCATGTCCTGAGTAACCTCACAACTCTTTTTTTTTTTTAAACAGTATTTCAGGTAGTCCTAGCAAGCCTGAAATTTACTATTTAGTTGAAGCTGTTCTTTTAGTCCTGAACTTTCTGCCTCTACCTCCCAAGTTCTAGGATTATAAATTCTCCACTGTACCTGACTTGGTCCCACTTCTTAAAAGTCTTAACACCTTTAATACCACGAGCACATATGCTCTTGGAGTGAAAAACCATAGTCTGACAAACCTTAAGTCTGTAAAACCTTAAGGTGTTTACATCCCCTAAACTATAACATGTGATGTCTTAAGATGAAAAGCATTTGGGTAAATGTTCAGATATATCTTACTGAAATGTGAGAAATAAAAGAATATTATCCACTTTACCATGTTTTGAAAAACAATATTTATAACAAACATCTGCTTATTATTACTTTAATTCTACCACAGAATTAAATTCTATCTGTAGTTTATTCTCCTTTTGTGATTTCTAATACTTTTTATTTATGTATGTATTTATGTACACATATAAATGACAAATATGCATACATATAACACATATATACACAGACATATTGGACATATATGCACATACAAACAATATAAAAATATATATACCACATATATACATATACTATATACATACACACATGCAAATATATGCACACAAAGTATAAACACACAACACATATACACATCATATATACCTCATACATATGTACATTATATATATGTATATATAAACACATACACACACAACCTATATACACAACACATATACAAACACATGCAACACATACACAAATTAAAATATATACTTGAAATGGAAGCATGTAGATAGATTAAGGTGACTCTAGGTCTGTGAGTCCAATAAAGCTTCCTGAGGACAGTGAAAAGAGCTGGACAGGGAGTGCCAGCCAGAGAGAGAGAGAGAGAGAGAGAGAGAGAGAGAGAGAGAGAGAGAGAGAGAGAGAGCCAACATGCTGGAAGTCAGGAAGTCACAGGCTTTTGTGGCTTTATGCTGGGAGTGATGTTCCGTTACTATTGCTGTATTCACTTTGGTAGAGGAAAACCACTAGGTCCATCCCACCTTCATATGCAGGGCATCACTTACAACAGGACACACACAAATATATGAAACTTCACACCATAGTTTTTATGAAATGTTACCAAAATTAAAAGAATTTAAAGAGACATCATATATCATGGAGGCATTTTTATTTAGTGAAACTATGATGAAAAGCATGATATAAACATCACTCATCACTCCCGAGGACAAAAATGGGTGGTGCCATTGAAAAGGTAAAAGGCATCACACCTTAGTAGATTCCATGGCAACTGAATTTCTCAGGCTTCTCTGCCACATAGAAGGCACAAGTACTGTCTTTTATTACCCTTGTGCTCCTATGCCTACGCTAGGTATTTCACATTGATAGGGACATAAGGTTCTAGTAAGAGTGAGTTCAAGTCAGTCCAAGGGGTACAGTTAAAATAATTATACGAAGAAATGAGCCAACAGTATACTGCCATCATCCTTTGAGACTAGTTCCATGGAACCAGATGGTAGGCTTTTAGAGGGTGAAGTGCCACTGACTTGATGTTCAGAAGCCAGTTCCCTGAAACGAGTTGTCACTGACCAATTAGGAAGGTTGAACCATCTCTCGTGGTCCTTCATTATTATGGCTACAAAATCATTGTTTCACAGGAGTATTGGATTTTACTTTTAAAATAAACTTCCAGAAGAAAATTGTTCAGAATGGAGAATAAGCAATTATGTAGAAACTTTATTTATACCACACAGGAAAAATATAGAGAAACAGGAGTAACAGGAAAGAAAGCATGATATGTACTTACAGGGAGAGAGAGATAGAGAGAGAGAGAGAGAGAGAGAGAGAGAGAGAGAGAGAGAGAGAGAGAGAGCATTTTTCCCTCTGAATAAACAAGGAGCTGTGAATGAAACATCATTTCTTTTTCAGTTGTACACTGGAGATTCACAGTTTCTTCATAATGAGCCTTTTGGCTCCTGGCAATGGATTCACATTTCTCACCTGAACACTTACTGTGTTTCCTTCAGAGGTATATTTGACTTTTCCTTGTCATTTTACAGAAACATCACAGGTCACAACAGTGCCTGATGAATCATACTGTAGTCCTTGGCAGAAGATGTGCAAATGTATCTCTTTGTTCTGTACTTTTCTTCTTTCCCAAATCTACTTTATGTATTTCATAGGACATATGAAATGCATCATTACTGAAGTTAATCAAAGAAAAAGGAATGCCATCCTCCCATGATTACAGCCACCTTAGGAGTATGATTAACAAACGAGCGACTCCCTGTGTCTAGTGTCCTATAGCCAGGTTCTTTGGTGAAAGCATCTATGTTTTTGTCAAGCCTTCTGTGACTGGGCTCCTTTTCTATCAAGAACTCATGCTTTCATTTTTTTTATGGTCCTGACATTTCCACTTCCCTTTATTTTTTTATTTTTTTTTATATTTTATTTACACTTCAGATGCCATCCCCTTTCCCCACTTCCCCTCCCTAGAAAACCCCTATCCCATGCCCCCTTTTCCTTTTTGTTTTTATACAATTTTTTAAAAATGTTAATCAAAGGCTTTATAAGCTTCATAATGCTCAATCAGAAGTGTAACCTAATACCCAACCTAGATATATAAACTATCTTTGACTCGTGGAGGCACGTGAACATCTGCCTCCATGCCCCCTCCTCTCTTTCTCTCTCATCACCTAGCTTCTCCTCTTCTTCATCTTCTCCTCTCCTTACTCCATCTCTTCCTCATGCCTTCATTTTGAATTTATGCCATCTCCCACTTAAAGAGATGCTGTGTCCCTTGTGTTTATCACCTGCTTCATCTAAGATGCTACAGAGAAAGCTGGTTTTGGTATTAGTGTGGGATTTGACCACTTTTTTTTCTTTTTTTAGATAGTAATTAAAATTATCTTATTGTTACCTGATACAGTGACAAAGGGAGTAAAATGACTAGCTTGCCCACTCTCTTAACAAAATAAAGACAGAACTCACAACTGAATAGTTCACCGGCCTCAGCTCAATCAGTTCTCTATGCAAGAACTTTTGCTTCAGCCATGTTCAAAATGTTTACAGCACCTCTTATCATGAAATGAAATCATCTGCCATTCTCTAAAATGGTCTTCATAAAATAGAAGTTCCGCACTGACCCAGTTAGTTTGATAACTATAGACATAGCACTCCTAGCAGCCAAAGAATAGGAATTCAAGAAGAGAAGATAATATGATAAATGACTTCAGGTCATTTTGATGCTAACAGGTCTTGGACCGTAATTTCCTTGATCATACTTCATGAGGTCACAAGACACCCTGACTGTAAACAAAAAACTTAGGTCAGTGACTCAGTAGTACACCAGAGATGAGCATTCGGGTTCACAAACTGACCATATATTTACAACATGGGGAAGCCACTGGTGATCCTGTCCAGATTGTCCCATGTAGAAATGCAGAACTGTCTTTCAGATACCACAAGACATCTGTCTCTACTGTTCCCTCGTTGTCCATGTCATGCCATCTCCTGTGTTCTGAATACTCTGAACACCATTTTGACTCCAATGCATCAAATGGTGTCTGAAGCCATGTGTTCTGGGGCCCCATGATGAATTCTCCTTCCCTTGACTTTGATTTGACTGTATCCAGAAGTAACCTCCTATTTACTGCCATCACTGACAAAGTCTGATCTTCCTGTTAAAGACACAGTGCCTACAAACCTGAGTTCAGGGGACTGTAGCAAGGACAATTGACTTGGATTGCCTTTTGGCCATGAATATATCAAGAAGCTTAGGATACACTTGAAAAACTCTCCATGAGGACATGATCATGATGACTATAGCACTCTAGAGGGGGCAGGCTACAGCTCTATATTCAACTTGCTGAGATTGGCCATGCATTGCAGAAGGTCCTTTAGTACAGGACTGGAGAAGTTGTTGTCATAGAAATTGATCACAGTGAGCTGGGAGCACTGGCTCAGGGCAGGCAGGAGTACACTGAGTTGAGTATCCTTCATATTGCAGTGCTCCACATCTAAGTTATGCATAGAATCTGCTACTTTCTCTAGGAGAATTCAGAGATGTGTGAGACTTGACATGGATAACACTACAGCATTGATGTGCAGGTGTTTCAGTGACAAAGCCAGTTACACTGTGACAAGTATTTCAAGTCTCACTCTGAGAGATGGCAGAGAGTGATAGACAAAGTCTCCAAGGAGGCCCTCAGGCATTTGAACAACTCTTTTATGTTGTCATCGGAAAAGCAGACATCATTCATGTAGAGATGCTGGAGATGGTTGACTTTGGAGAACTGAGAAAGGAACTTGGCACTACCCTTCTTCTGTTTGTTTGCCAATGTATCTGAAATTATGCCCTTATCCAAGTAGATGCAGGTTAGTTGTAATTTGCAAAGATTCGCATCTTTCCAAAGTAAGGTGCAAAAAGACCCAGGAAGGACACAAACTGGTTTGTGTGTAGTTCCAATTCATTGATACTGCCTCAGTGCTTTCTAGGAATGTGCTCAGCTACTTGCTTCTTGCTCCCAGTCTCTGCTGAGTGGACTCCATCCTCTTTCTAGCCCATACATCCTAGAAACTGGATGCACATTCCTCAAGCCCAACAGGTGAAGCTTCCATCTTCTAGGACAAACATTCTGTGTCAGCACTCTATCTATGCCATCCAGCACAGCTGGCAAGGGTTCTACATCAGGGGTTTTCATCAGTGTCACCACAGGGAGGCAGAGAAAGGGCCAGGCTGCCAGCCACCATTGCCTTCAATATATCTGTGTGTCTGACATTAAAAGCATCTTTGAAGAGTGGTGGGAAGAGCATAGTGGGCAGGTCCTCCAAATCGGAGAAGTCTATGGCATCATTCCTCAGCAGGCCCTCCAGTGCCAGATGCAAGACTATGGGAGGGTTGTAGGTGCTCATCCTGATAGATATTTAATTAGAAGGAACCTGATAAGGACACTGGCTACAGGCTTCTGCTCCCAGCAGAGCAGCAGGGCCAGGCAGTGACTCCAGGCTCCATTTGACCACTTTTCTTCACGGAAGTTTGTTTCAGTCCTAGAAGCTTTGAATTCTGGTTCACAGACTTTACCCAGGTATAAATTTCTGGAAGCCAGGGTTTTCTCCCCTCTTCATGGGGCACATACTAAGATAGCACATGGGTCAACACATTATTGATGGCAGACATGTGGTAGGGAGTCCATCACCTTAGAACACCAGTGGTAAACAAAAATAAAACCATTGGATTGAAGATCTTAAACTAGACATCATCAGAGTAGAATAAAGGAATAATTCATACTAAATGCAGCGCGAACAAATGGAAACTATAATGGGCATTTACAGTATACAAAAGAGCCATTTCCTCTGAAAATAGGAGTTGTAGTCTATTTAGCCTGCATAACAATAGCCTTCTTTGTTACCACAAAGTGTGCGTGCACGTGCACATACACACACACACACACACACACACACACACACACACACACACACTTTAAAATCTCAGTGAAAACATCTCTCTTTCCTTATCTCTATCTAATAGGTGGCCATTGTTGCAATTGTTACAGTGACGAGCTTTGCCTTCTATGAAGATATATTTAACAGAAGGTCCTGATTCTGATATAACGAACCCTTCTTTAGTAACCTCTCTACCAAACTTAGATTTTAGTAGAGCTGGCATGAGTGCTATTCCATTTTGATTGTGACGAATGTCCTTCTGTATCTCTGAATTGTCTTCTTTAATTTACCACTGTCTGATTGGAGTTCATTGATCCTCGGTACTGGGATGGACTTGTTCTATTGGTCTGATATGATCTCATACCGTACAGGAGTGACAGACAACTGGATGTCAGTGTCAAAACTCCTAAGCCAATGCAGACAACAAAGAGGTTTAGTAGATGAGACTCTTCAGCAGAGATGATCTGGAGCCCATTATGCTTAATCCTCTCTGTTCTATGATCACAAGCACCTACCTAGATGAAAATATTTCTGTGGTCTTGCATTCCATGTTGCTTTGGGAAAATTACACGTGCTCCATACCTTAATATGCTCCGTAATGTTTTTAGAAATTAATTGAGAGGTTATACAAAGTACTTAGTTTTCAATTAAGAATGATAAATAAAAACACATGCTTACATAAGTTTGGATCATGTACATTGTTAAGATTCTGTCATGAGACAGAGGAGTATGGCAACAAACTCATCAGGCAGCTAAATGAAAATTATATGCACCACAATGTGATGAAGGGTCACCTGTTTAAATCACCTGCATAAACCTTTTATGGTTCTTATTTGCAGGTCTTAGATAAACCTTGAGTCAATGTTCAGTTTTTAGGTGAAGCAGTATAGAGAGCTGCTTATTTGGTTTAGCCTTGCATTGTTTTCTTCTAGGTGAGAAATGAGTCAGGTAGATAACTTAAATATTTAGATTCTAGGTAACAACCGCTAAAACAATAAATTTGAGCAAGGCACACATAGCAAAGCCATCTTCATAAAAGTAGAAAATCAGCAGAGGTGATAACTGAATAGATAGGCAAAAGCTGTTTCAGGTGAACTGTTGTTACTGTCAGGACCCCATCATCAGGCCTTTGGTCATGTTCCTTCTGTGTCCCTTACACACCAGATCTATTTGTTTCATCTGTGAAGTGCTGCTTAGCAACTGCAATAAACAGAATGGGTTAAAAAGTGATTTATTACTTGTTTGTCTCTTCTGGGGGGTTAGCCAAGGATTCCTCACACCCTTACCTTGGCTGAGACACTGCCTGGGAGGACCAAGAAGGCCCGTATCCATGCCAATGGTTGGTGCCAGCTGGAAGTCTGCATGCTTTGGCTCTTTTCTGTGATAAGCAGTACGAGCTTCCTGATGTGGTAATCTCATGGCAAAATTCTAAGAGAGAAAAACAGATAATTCAGTATCTGAACCAAAGTCTTGAAACTTGCAAGCTCTCTTTTTTCCCTTTCAGTTGATGAAATTCAAATGATCAAAAGTCACAAAACCAACCCTTATCCAAGAGGTAGGCAAAGTTAAATCCATTTTTTTGTTGTTGTTGTTGTTTTGGATTGCAGAGGCCTATGTACTCAGGGATGAAGGATGTTATGATCATTTCTTTACCACACAATCACTTGTGTGTGTGTGTGTGTGTGTGTGTGTGTGTGTGTGTGATATGGGAATATATCTATGTATGAGTACATGCACCAATGTGCATATGGAGACCAAAGGAAGACATAGGGATGAAGAATGGGCCAGTGAGCCCCAACAATCCTCTTTTTTCCACTCCCTACATTGTTGGGGTTGTAGGCATACATAACCATGCCCTACTTTTTACCTAGATTCTAGGGATTTGAACTCAGGTCTTCATGCTTGTGCAACAAGTGTTCTTATTTACCAAGCCATCTTTTCCCTTTCAAACTTTTACTTCCCCAATATGTCCTGCTTCTACTTTTTTCTACTTCCTCTGTTCTCTGTGTCTAAGGAGGTGTTATTTAGTCTGTTGAAACAGCTCTAAGTAGTGTTTACCACTCTCAGTTTTTCTACTCTTATCTCTCCATGCAGATAAACACATAAAAACAAACACACAGACACAGGCACAGATACACACACACACACACACACACACACACACACACACACACACCACCCCAAAGGATTCTTCTAAATGTGTATCAGATCATGAACTTCCCTTGTGAAAAGCCTTCCAGTGGAGTTTCAGTCTAATTAGAACCCGATGTGAAGTCTGTGTTAAAGTAGTTTGCTCCTCCCTGTCTCTGGCTTTATCTAGATCTTTCTGTCTGATAACTTTTCTCTTGCAAATTCAGCTGAAGCTCAGTGAAAAAGACACTCTGGGCTATTCTGCTTTCTTGAAGCTTTTAACCTGTTACAGTCTGTTTTACTTTGGGCATTTTTTTTTTTTTTAACTTTCTGCACTCAGCATCCCATCGGCCCATTCTGGTCATCATTTACATCTCAAGCAGATCAACCATGAGCTCACAAAGGGCTTTTGACTCTTTGAAAAATATTTATTTTTCTTATGATACCATGTTTTATTTTCTCTGGTCTCTTTTCATCACCTCACTTGAGCATGCACTAATATACATGAATTTCCTCCCTTTTTACTAACACATTTTATGTTCTAGAAAAACAGGGAAGGAAAAAATTTAAAATGTCTTTTGGGCCCTTTATATCCCAAACATTTTGAACTGTACCTGATGTATAGTAAAACTTCAGTGAATGAATGAATGAATGAATGAATGAATGAACCTCTTAGGTAAACCTCTTTTATGTAATAGATTAGATAATAATAATTAATGTATTAGAATCCAAATCACCACTCTCTCTACTATTAGTGGACAAGCCAGTTTAGTGCAGATGGGATGGCGCTGGGTTCAAACTCTTTCTATTACTTTTGAAGCAAACCAGAAGCCAGGCAGCTTCTTCGTAACTTGTGATTTATCCTATGCAAGATTATGTTTGAGGTTCTCACTTCTTTACTTCAAACAACTGATGTAAGAGAAATGAAGGAACTTGCAAGCCTTAGATGAAATTTATTGTAAAGCAGACACTACATAAGTACTCTCTGTCTGCTTTGGTCATGATGAGTTAAAAGCTTGCCTCAGTGCCTGACATGGGTTATGACTTCCATCATGACTATGGCATTTGTGAATAAAAGAAAGGCGCAAGTAGAATGTTATGTCAGGAGTCCTAACATCGCCCTGGGATTTGCCTACATCACTGACAAATATTTTCAGCATGATAATCTCTTTTGCCATAATTAAAGAAATGACTAATGAAGACAAGGTCTCTATTTAAACATTATTTGCAATTTTCTTAATTTAAATTTTTTAACATGTATAAATATTTTGCATGAATATATGTCTGTGCCTGGTGCCCACAGAAGCCAGAAGATGGCATCTGATCCCTTGGAACTGGAGTTACAGGTGATTGTGAGCTGCCATTTGGGTGCTGGGAATCGAAACCAGTGTTCTTTGGAAGAGCAGCCAGGGCTCTTAACACCTAATCTGTCTCTCCAACCCCATAAATTTGTTCAATTCTTTTAAAACTCTAGTAATGATTCTTTGTGTATTTCGCATTATGCATCCCTATCCCACTCATCTCCTTGTCCCTTCATATTTGCCCTCCCTTTTGCTTCTTAAAAGGCTCAATTTTCCTTACTAAGCGGGGTGGACACTGCTTCTATATTTCACTGAGATAAGAATCTACCGGCTACCTATTATATCACCACAGATCTATGCAGCAGCATTGTGCAAAGTGAAGTATGCATTACTTTGACACCAATAACCCTTTAGCTGTTATTTTTACTTTTGTTTGAGGAGATGGCTAAAGTTTCAACTGCCAAATGAAATTGCTCAGACTTCCTAGTGCAGTTGTATTTAAATCTAGACCAGTTTGATTCATTACAGCATAGGCCACAAAATTTCATACCTAGGTTATCTTAATGTCCTTTCTGAATGCTGAGATAAAGCAAACATAAGGGAAAAAGAATAATTTTTGGCTCACAATTTAAGGTATAATCTATCATGACAAAGATATCAAGGTGTCAGCAGCTTGAAGCAGCTAGTCACATCACACCCACAATTAGAAAGCAGAGAGAGATGAATTGCTCAGTTCCCATTCTTGATTGATTTATATAGCCCCAAATCCCAGCACAGGAATGGTAACAACCATTGTGAGTAGATCTTCCATTTTAATTAAGGTAATTCAGATCCCACAGGCATGCCTAGAGGCCCATGTCCTGGGTGATTCTAGATTCTGTCAAGTTGACTATTAACAAGCACTATTACATATATATTTAGATTGAGAGTAGAAATGATGTAATAGAAGCATCAGGTGCTAAGGCTGAACTGTAGAGCATACGGCATATTTGGAGGCATCCTTGTTTGTGTTGCAGCTCTGAAGGGCAAGGCTTCCTCTACAGAAGTTCTGCTCTAGCTGAGGAGAACATCTTTCCAATGCAAGTGTAATGACTCTGCTCTGTTTTGGGATGATTTCCCAGTGAAAGTGTTACAGCCCTGTTCCAAAAGGCATCTTGGCAGTCAGGAGCCGAGGAATACAACAAAGTCACACCACACAAAAAAAAACCTCATAAAAGAGATTTATTGTGAGGGAAAATCCAGGAGGGTGGGTGCCTTTGCTTGGTAGAGAAGCAGCAGAGAATTGGGCAGAACCCAAGATTTATATAGGGTTTCTAGAGGGCAGGGTGAGCTTCCCAGGATGGCCTGAAATTGAAAGGATTATATGGCCTGAGTTTGGGGGCAAGCTCAGGAATTGGCGAGATTTTTTTTTCTTGTAGGGCAGGGCCTGGCCACTTTGCAGTGCTGGAAAGGGCCAGTATAACCATCAGAAAAAGACTATGATAGTCCTTAGGGAAGTCTGAAGGTGAGGCCTGGCCACTGGAGCTCCTCATGCAGGGGTGGCGTACTGGCTGGTTTTTGTGTCAACTTGACACAAGCTGGAGTTATCACAGAGAAAGGACCTTCAATTGAGAAAATGCTTCCATGAGATCCAACTGTAAGGCATTTTCTCAATTAGTGATCAAGCAGGGAGGGCCCCTTGTGGGTGGTACTATCCCTGGGCTGGTAAGTCTTGGTTTTTATAATAAGAAAGCAAGCTGAGCAAGCCAGAGGAAACAAGCCAGTAAGAAACATCCCTCCATGGCCTCTGCATCAGCTTCTGCTTCCTGACCTGCTTGAGTTTCAGTCCTGACTTCCTTTGGTGATAAACAGTAGTGTGGAAGTGTAAGCCGAATAAACCCTCTCCTCCCCAACTTGCTTCTTGGTCATGATGTTTGTACAGGAATAGAAACCCTAAGACAGGTGGGGTGGGAGGGGAGTTGAGGTGGAAGCTGGACTTTTGGTTGTCTCGAGGGTTTACAAAGCTTACAAGGCATGAAAGTTTACAAAAACTCCCTGCCTCTTGAGTTGGCACGAACAGCCAACAATCCCACTGTGAGAATCTTTTTGGAGTAAGTGTTGATAAGAGTGGAAGAGAGGAGATGTCACAGGTAGACTGAAGTCAGGTTAGCTCCTGAAAAGCTATAGCATTAGGTCTGGTTTTCATTCGCATTTTATATACTAAAACTACAAGGTGGAGTGGACAAGCAAGGGAAATTTTACAGAAGTAACATGGAGGACATCAGGTTGTTAAGGGCAATGGCCAATTGTTTCCGCTATTTCTCCAGATCATTCTGTTCCAATAGGAATTAAAAACATGCTTAGTGATAAGGCAGTAGAGCAGTGCTTTTAGTAAATCACTAAATAAATTGTTATGGCAGTATATAATAATTAGTCTTTTTATATATATCCTATTCTACTTCAGTCTCAACTGAAATCAATCAGCTATAATAAAACTTCTATGATAGAACACAGGCCACTATTTAGAAACCTCGTGGCCTAGAAACTGAAGGAGTTCAATACTTACTTTTGTTCAGCATTTTATCCTCAGTGGTGATCAATCTGCCAGCAGGCACAAAGAAGCACTAAACAATTATTTCTCTTTTTCTGTTTTTGTCAAATTAAATCACTATAATTATAGTCAGTGCATTTCAATGACATGTTCTACCCATCACCATGTGTAGGAAATAGAATGGCCCAGGACCTTTCTTTAGCACATCATAGACTTCAACATAAATTGGCCTGTGTGAGATATACAGGAGACAGAATAAACAGAAATCACACAGTTCTCTTGACAAAGGTGAAGGCAGGAAGATGACAAGAGAAACCCTTCCTTACTTAGCACACCTCATCCCTGTATCCAACTTCAGTGTATGTCAGCTGCTACTTTTAATCCTGTGGTAGTTCAGTATTTGACAAAGTAAGGCCACCAATACTTTAAAATCAGGAAATCAGTTGTAGCATCTTGTCCAAGCCTGAGGGTGCTTGTTTTTAACTTTTTACAATGGAATGGAATAGGCTTTTGCATATGTTAGGCTAACATGTTAGGCAAACATCCACCACTGAGCTGTGCCCCCAGCTCAGCACAGGATTGTTATGATGCAGGAGCAGTCAATGTGCACGGTTCCGGCCTCTTCTTCCCCAGTGCAACATGCATTATGTTTCCACCCTTGTGGTACAAAAATCAGAGAAATAATTTTAAAAAGAAACAGCTTAGTAAGGCTTTGTTTTCTACAGGTTTATGCCAAAAACATTTTACTTGATTCCTTTTAGGGTTGTGCTGAGTCAGTGCATCATGGTAGAAGTGTGTGTCAGTGGGAAGTTGGTAACCCCAGGAAAGGGGTGCAAGGAAGAAAATAGAGCCTTTAAGAATATGGTCTTTGCTGAGCCCAAGCACTGAGCAGATCCTGGGCTGCAGCTCTGCCCCCAATATCACAGAACCCAGAGGAAGTGGTCCTTGCAGGAGCACTAACCTGGGCAGTATCATAGGTAAGGAGAAAGCAACACCAGCCGAAAACAGGGAGTAGCTGGGACCCACTAGGACCCAGGAAGTCACTCCTGGCCCAGAGCCTTGGTTCCTTCAGGTCTGGACCTGAGCACTGAGCAGATATTGGGCCTTAGCTCAAACCCCAGCAGCAACACCCACCCCAAACAGTTCTGACACAACCAAGATAATAGGAAAGACAGGCTCCAGTCAGAGACAGTGCAGGTAGCACTAAGAAGATCCAGATAGTGAAAAGCAAGCACAAGAACATATGCATCAGAAACTCAGGATACTCGGCATCATCAGAACCTAGTTCTCCCACATCAGAAAGTCCCAAATTCCCCATATGCCCAGGACAGCAAGAGTCAGATTTAAAATCACTTCTAATGATGATGATAGAGGACTTTAAGAAGGACATAAATAATACTCTCAAAGAATTTGAGAACACAGGGAAACACGTGTTTACCAAAACACCAAATGCATAAAACAAAGAATTTTAAAAAGCAATAAGAGAAAAAAGCCCTTAAAGAGGAAACACAAAAATCCCTTAAGGAATTACAAGAAAATACAACCAAACAGGTGAAGGAATTGAACAAAACCATCCAGGACATAAAAATAAAAGTAGAAACAATAAAGAAATCACAAAGGGAGACTACCCTGGAGATAGAAAACCTAGGAAAGAAATCAGGAGTCACAGACACAAGCATCACCAACAGAAAACATGAGATAAAAGAGAGAATCTCAGGTGCAGAAGATACCATAGAAAATATTGACACAGCTGTCAAAGAAAACACAAAATGTAAAAAGTTCTTAACACAAAACATCCAGAAAATCCAGGACACAATGAGAAGACCAGACCTAAGGATTATAGGTATAGAAGAGAGTGAAGATTCCCAACTTAAAGGGCCAATAAATATTTTCAATAAAATTACAGAAGAAAACTTCCCTAACCTAAAAAAAGAGATGCCCACAAACATACAGGAAGCCTACAAAATGCCAAAAAGACCAGACCAGAAAAGAAATACCTCCTGTCACGTAATAATCAAAACGCCAAATGCACCAAACAAAGAAAGAATTTTAAAAGCAATAAGGGAAAAAAGCCAAGTAACATATAAAGGCAGACCTATCAGAATTACACCGGACTTCTCACCAGATACTATAAAAGTTAGAAGATGCTGGCCAGATGTCATACAGACCCTAAGAGAACACAAATGCCAGCCCAGGCTACAATACCCAGCAAAACTCTCAATTACCATAGATATAGAAACCAAGATATTCTGTGATAAAACCAAATTTACACAATATCTTTCCACAAACCCAGCACTACAAAGGATAATAGCAGGAAAGATCTAATACAAGGAGGGCAATTATACCCTAGAAAGAGCAAGAAATTAATCCTCTTCCAACAACCCCCCCAAAAAGATAGCCACATAAACAATGCCACCACTAATAACAAAAATAACAAGAAGCAACAATCTCCTCTTTTTAATATCTCTTAACATCAATGGACTCAATTCCTCAATAAAAAAAAAAAAAACATAGGCTAATGGACTGGATATATAAAAAGGACCCAGCATTTTGCTGCATACAGGAAACCCACCTCAGTGACAAAGACAGACACTACCTCAGAGTAAAAGGATGGAAAACAATTTTCCAAGCAAATGGTCCCAAGAAACAAGCTGGAGTAGTCATTCTAATATCTAATAAAAATGACTTTCAACTTAAAGCTATCAAAAAGGATAAGGAAGGACTTTTCATCCTCATCAAAGGAAAAGTCAACCAACATGAACTCTCAATTCTGAAAATCTATGCACCAAATGCAAGAGCACCCACGTTCATAAAAGAAACCTTACTAAAGCTCAAAGCAGACATTGCACCTCACACAATAAGAAGGAGGTTTCAACACCCCACTCTCAGCAATGGACGGATCATGGAAACAGAAACTAAACAGAGATACAGTGAAACTAACAGAAGTTATGAACCAAATGGATTTAACTGATATCTATAGAACATTTCACTCTAAAACAAAAGAATATACCTTTTCCTCAGCACTTCATAGTACCTTCTCCAAAATAGATCATATAATTGGTCACAAAACAGATACAAAATAATTGAAATGATCTCATGCATCCTATCAGATCACCATGGTCTTCAATAACTACAAAGAAAATGGAAAGCTCACATTCACATGGAAACTGAGCAATGCTCTACTCAATGATGACTTGGTCAAGGAAGAAAGAAATAAAGAAAGAAATTAAAGACTTTTTAGAATTTAATGAAAATGAATACACATACCAAAACCTATGGGACATAATGAAAGCAGTGTTAAGGGAAAAACTCATAGCTCTAAGTGCTTACAAAAAGAAACTGCAGATGGCATACACTAGAAGCTTGAGCACACACCTGAAAGCTCTAGAACAAAAAGAAGCAAATACACCCAAGAGGAGTAGATGGCAGGAAATAATCAAACTCAGGGCTGAAATCAACCAAGTAGAAACAAAATGAATTATACAAAGAATCAATAAAACCAGGAGCTGTTTTTTTTTTTTTTTTTTTTTTTTTTAGAAAATCAACAAGATAGATAAACCCTTAGCCAGACTAATCATAGGGCACAGAGACAGAATCCAAATTAATAAAATCAGAACTGAAAAGGGAGACGTAACAACATGAACTGAGGGAATTAAAAAAAATCATCAGATCCTACTACAAAAGCCTATACTCAACAAAATTGGAAAATCTGGATGAAATGGATAATTTTCTAGACAAATACCAGTTACCAATGTTAAATCAGGAGCAGATGAACCATCTAAACAGTCCCATAACCCCTAAAAAAAAAAGAAGCAGTCATTAAAAGTCTCCTCACCAAAAAAAAAGTCTGGGACCAGTTGGTTTCACTGCAGAGTTCTATCAGACCTTCAAAGAAGACTTAATAACAATTCTCTATAAACTGTTCTACAAAATAAAAGCAGAAGGAACACCATCCAATTCATTCTATGAAGCTACAATTATGGTCATTCCTAAACCTCACAAAGACCCAACAAAGAAAGAGAACTTCAGACCAATATCCCTTATGAATATTCATGCAAAAATACTCAATAAAATTCTCACAAACTGAATCCAAGAACATATCAAAACAATTATCCATCATGATCAAGTAGGCTTTATCCCAGGAATTCAGGGTTGGTTCAATATTTGGAAATCCATCAATGTAATCCACTATATAAACAAACTGAAAGAAATAAAACACATGATCATCTCACTAGATGCTCAGAAAGCATTTGACAAAATTCAACATCCCTTCATGTTAAAGGTTTTGGAAAGATCAGGAATTCAAGGCTCATACCTAAGCATAGTAACAGCAATATACAGCAAACCAGTAGCCCACATCAAACTAAATGGAGAGAAACCTGAAGCAATCCTACTAAAATCAGGGACCATATAAGGCTGTCCACTCTCTCTCTACCTATTCAATATAGTACTGGTAGTTATAGCCAGAGCAATTAGGCAACAAATGGAGATCAAAGGGATACAAATAAGAAAGGAAGAAGTCAAAATATCACTATTTGCAGATGATATAATAGTATACTTAAGTGACCCTAAAACTTCCACAAGAGAACCCCTAAACCTGATAACCAACTTTAGCAAAAAGGCTGGATATAAAATTAACTCAAACAAATCAGTAGCTTTCCTCTACTCAAAGGATAAACAGGCTGAGAAAGAAATTATGGAAATGACACCCTTCACAATAGTCACAAATAATATAAAATACCTTGGTGTGAATCTAACTAAAAGTAAAAGACCTGTATGACACGAGCTTCGAGCCCCCGAAGAAAGAAATCGAAGCAGATCTCATAAGATGGAAAGATTTCCCATGCTCATGGATTGGCAAGATTAATATAGTAAAAATGGCTTTCTTGCCGAAAGCAATCTACATATTTAATGCAATCCCCATCAAAAAGAATTGAGTGAGAACTCAATTCTTCACAGAGATAGAGCAATTCTAAAAATCATTTGGAATAACAAAAAACCCAGGATAGTGTAAACTACTCTCAACAATAAAAGAACTTCTGGGGGAATCACCATCCCTGACTTCAAGCTGTAGTACAAACCAATAGTGATGAAAACTGCATGGTATTGGAACAGAGCCAGGTAGGAGGATCAATGGAATAGAATTGAAGATCCAGAAATGAACCCCCATACCTATGATCACTTGATCTTTGACAAGGGAGCTAAAACCATCTAGTGGAAAAAAAGACAGCATTTTCAACAAATGGTGCTGGCTCAACTGGAGGTCAGCATGTAGAAGAATGCAAATTGATCCATACTTATCTCATTCTACAAAGCTCAAGTCCACATGGATAAAGGACCTTCACATAAAACCAGCTACACTGAAACTAATAGAAGAGAAGGTAGGGAAGAACCTTGAATACTTGGGCACAGGGAAAAAGATCCTTAACAGAACACCAATGGGTTATGCTCTAAGATCAAGAATTGACAAATGGGACCTCATAAAAGTGCAAAGCTTCTGTAAAGCAAAGGACACTGCCTATAGGATAAAGTGGTAGCCAACAGATTGGGAAAAGATCTTTACCAATCCTATATATGATAGAGGGCTAATATCCAAGGTATACAAAAAACTGAAGAAATTAGAGTCTAGACAATCAACCCTACTAAAGAATGGGGTACTGTCAGGAGTCATAATGGGACAAGCTAATAATTAGCAGATAATCATCCTGAAATGGCTTGCCTTGGATTATTATATAATCTGTGACAAGTGAGGCTTTATTCAGCAAGGCTGTAAGGGACTTATGTTAGGAAAGATTCCTACTATTAATATTTTTTCCTATTATTATTATTAAACAAATATAACAATCAGTAAGCCATAGCACACCCCTTTTCTATACACACACACACACACACACACACACACACACATATATATTTGATTGCCAAATTCATTATAATGAGTAACATCCATTTGCCAGATACTGTTTGGTATCAGTCCCTTTGGATTTATGCCCAAATAAGGAACTGGTAAAAGTGTAATACATGATTGACATTGTTTAACAATTTGTCTAGCTTGTTCTCTGGTAATTTTAAACATCATTTTTAAAGTTTCAGAATTAAGGTGATGTAACTCATGAGCCTTTATGGCCCCATCTAAGTTAGATTGCAAATCTGATAAAGCCACTTCAGTGGGTAAGGCCTGAGGTCCCATTTCTGGGGTTAATACTATGTGAGTGGCAGAACTGAGGTCTAGTCCTGCGCTTACCGGTGTTGCTCCACTAAGTTCAGACAGGGATTGTTGTTTGTTGGTATAAAACTGACTGCTCCATAAGCCTGTTTTGGCTTGTGTAGGTTCCGGGACTGGAGCTGGCCCTGTTCCTGTTTCCCTGATTATGGGAAAGGGTGTTTCCTTGTGCATCTCTTTTGGACCTACATTCACTAGCCCAATGCCTTCCATGTTTGCAAAGTGGGCAGAGCCCAGGCTGTTTTCTGGGCTATGTCTGGGTTAACTCATTTTCTGCCTCACAATCTCTTGCAAAGTGTCTAGGCTTGCCACATTTAAAACAAGCCTTTTGGTTTCTACTAGCCAAAAAATCTCTTACTGATTGTCCTTGCATGGCAGCTGCCATAGCTAAGCCCTGTTGGTAGGAGGGACCTATATCAGAACAGAGTCTGATATACCCTGTAAGGTCTGTCTTTTTTCTGTAGGGTCTAATGGCCGCTTGGCAGGCAGGATTGGCATTTTCATATGCAAGTTGTTTCACATAATCTACTCCTGTCTCTGCATTACCAAAAATCCTCCCTGCTGTTGTCATTAATTGACGAACAAAATAAAAAAAAAAAATTGTTCATCAGGTCCTTGTCTGACTGCTGTTAAGGATGCACCAAGGTCCCCTTTTGCTGGGAGTTTATGCCAAGCCTTCATTGCTGTATTTTGAATTTGAGTGAATAAGCCTGGGTCATATTACATCTGGTTATCACTATAAGCAAATTGCCCTTCTCCTACTAAAGCATCAAAGGACCAACCATTGCCTGTCTGAATGTTTCTCCTAGCTGTTTCTTTATTATTCTCATGATATTCTGATTTCCAAATAAGATAGTCACCACCACTAAGAACTGATCTCACTAACGTATTCCAATCACCAGGAGTCAGCCACTCTAAAATTGTCTAGTCAGACTCTAAAATTGCAAGAGTAAAGTGAGCAGTAGCACTGTATTGTGATACTGCATTTTTTAATTCTTTAATAATTTGAAAATTAAACCCCATGTGACATCTCCAAGCAACCTCTTGATTGTCTCTGGTCTCTGATACAGGGAAAGCCTCAGCGTTTCCCTTCTCTGGATGATCTGTGGCTAATCTTAGGGACTGCCTTTGGACTCCTGGTTGAGGAATGCAAGGAGCTGGGGGATTTTCGCAGTTTACCTCTTGAGACATCTTCCCTGTAGCTGATTAATTAAGTCCTGATACTCTTTTTCTAACTCTATTTGTTGTTTAAGAACGGATATTTTTTCCTGTAACTCCCTTATGGGATCTATAACCACCATCTCCATTGCGGGAACATTTAGCGGTGGAGGTGCATAGTGAGGGGCTCTTCCAGAAGAGGGCCTTTCAGGGTTGTAATGTTAGGCTGCCTCTTCCTCTAAGTCAGCACAATCTGGCTCTGACAAATCGTCATCAACCTTTGGTTGTATTTTAGATTCTAATTTCAGATAAATACGTTTCTTTTTACTTTGAACATGAAAGAAAGCATTCAATCAATGAAACAAAAGCAGACAATTAACACACATAAGCAACAAACAACAAAATAAAAACAGAGAGTTGAGTTCAGGCTTACTTATTTTTTACCCCATTTTCATTAACATGACTTACCTTTCTCGATGCAGCAGATTCCTGCAGTGATCACCTTTGTTTCACTTCTGAATTTTTAGCAGATTCTTCTTCCACTAACATCCCTCACTGGGTCTCTCATTCTAGCTGCCCCACATTGGGCGCCAAAAATGTTGCGGCCCAAGCTGCCCCGTGTTTGGGGGCCAAAATGTCAGGGACCACTCTGTCAATGTTTGAACCCGCACTGCCAAAAGCCTTGGGGGCTAAATTGTCAGAGCCCACAGTGCCACAAGTTGTTTCAGTCTGCAGGGTTCAGCAAGAGAGAGAGAGAGTGAGGATGGACTCGAAGAATGGAGACCAGAGTGTGATTCAATCCCGTTTATTCTTAGGTCTCTCTTCCTAGTCCAAGTCCCAAGTCTTGAGTTCCTAGTCCCTAGTTTCTAGTCCCTAGTGCCTCCAAGTTCCAAGTTACTTCTTCCAAGTGCTAAGTGCCTAATACCTAATAATAATTTCTTCTGAGTTCTCTAGTCCAAGTGTCTTCTTCCTCAATGCCTAATTCCTACTCCAAGTTGTACTGAACTCTTCTGTCTGTCTCTCGCCCTTTATATGTCTCATTTCTAAGCCACGCCTTTAAGTCATGCCTTTAGGCCTTGTCTCTAAATCGGATCTCTAAGTCACGCCCTTAAGTCTCAGCTCTAAATCACAGCTTTAAGTCTCACACACCCAAGGGAAGATCCTGGGTATCTAAAACAAGATGTTATCAGAGTGTGCTCAGCTGTTGCAGGCTATTGTAATCAAATCTGTTGTCAGGGTATACGGCTCAAGATGGCTGCAAGAATGATAGCTGCCTTCTGTTGGCTCCCCACACCCTTTGGAACAGATCTCTGCAGATCCACAAAGATGTACTGTCTTGTGGTGATGCTATATAGATAAATAGATGACTTCTTAAGTCTTAATGATGACCCTATAAGAATTCCTAAAATTATATCAATGGTTATTAAGCTCTTTTATAGTGAGATTGTTATTAGTTCCCTTTCTGATAGTCAAAGCTGCAATGAGAACTCTGCCAGTCTCCCAAGTGTCATCAGTTCATCAGTTAATTGCTCTTAGATAGTAACCAAACTTTCTCCTACTCAGAGAACATTCCAAGAGGTTGTAAAACAATTAACCAAAGGTCACTAATAGGGAACTAATGGTTTATTATAGGTGCTAGGACAAAAGATAAAGATACCTGGGTTTATCTATACAAAACGTCACTAATTTCCTAGTTATAGTTTTAAAACTTCAGTAAACTTGTGGAACTAGACACGTGATGGATGTTTAGCCAGATAATTACTCTTAATGGACATGCATTAAAATATGATTAATTAATGGATATGATTAAGATTAATGGATATTCTCTGTTGTAAACTTCTATTTCAATTTATGATTTGATTTTTGATGTGAACTTGTGATGAACTTTGTAACATGTGACCATGTATTCTGAAAGGTGTATAAGTACTGAAGACAAAGACAAAGAGGGTAGTTGTTTGTCCCTTCCTTTCCTTTCTTCTGTCTAGAATTTTTTTCCCTTAAAATTTTTCCCTTACTAGAAGTTTTTCCTTTTCCCCACTTAGGACCTTTCCACTGTTTCCCTTAGATAGCTTTCATAGGAAACTTTTTACACTTAGTAATACACTTTATAATAACTTCTTTAAGTGTTTTTTCTTCCTGCAACTCCAGACTAGCATAAGTTAGGGCCAAGCAGTTCCTGCTGAGATAGGACAAAGGCCACATTGCCTAATCTTCTGCTGTTAGGCTACAGGTATTAATCACCTAAGCCTACAGTCTTTACACTTAGAAAAAGTTTTTAGGACTTTATAGAAGTTATCATCAGCATTTCAGTACAGGTCAGAGAGCCCAGAAAGCCCTGAGAGCCTCAGCCTTTAAAGCCACTCCCAGAGTCCTACTCTGTGCTCCTGCCACTACTCTCTCTGGGCCTGGAGGCTCCCGGCAGAATACAGAGCTGAACAAAAAATTCTCAACTGAGAAAACGCAAATGGTTGGGAAGCACCTAAAGAAGTGTTCAGCATCCTTAGTCATCAAGGAAATGCAAATCAAAACAACCCTGAGATTCTACCTCACACCACTCAGAATGGCTACGATCAAAAACACAGGTGACAGCAGATTTTGGCAAGGATGTGGAGAAGAACACTCTTCCATTGTTGGTGGGACTACAAGCTAGTACAACCAGTATGGAATGCAGTCTGGCAGTACCTCAGTAAATTCAACATAGTGTTACCTGAGGACCCAGCTATACTCTTCTGGGTATATACCCAAAAGATGTTTCAATATACAATAAGGACACATGCTCCACTATATTCATAGCAGCCTTATTTATAATAGTCAGAAGCTGGAAAGAACCCAGATGTCCTTCAATAGAGGAATGGATACAGAAAATGTGGTCCATTTACACATTGCAGTACTATTCAGCTATTAAAAACATTGAGTTCATGAAGTTCTTAGGCAAATGAATGAAACTGGAAAATATCATCCTGAGTGAGGTAACCCAATCACAAAAGAACACATATGGTATGTACTCACTGATAAGTGGATATTAGCCCATAATAAAGCTCATAATACCTAAGAAACAACATATAGACCACAAGAAAATCAAGAAGAAGAAGGAAGACCAAAGTATGGGTGTTTTGGTCCTTCTTAGAAGAAGTATCAAATACTTAACCAGAGCTCCCATGGTCTAAACCTCCAGCATGAGAACCCAAAGGGAGGGACTCATGACTCTATCTGTATAGGTGGCTTTGACAGGCATCAGTGGAAGTAGAAGGCCCTAGTTCATGAAAGGTTGGATTCCCTAGTGTTGGAGAATTCAAGAGCAGGGATGCAGGAATGGGAGGATGGTGGGAGCACACCCTCATAGAAATAGGAGGAATCAGATAAGGGAATAAGGGGTTTTGGGTGGGAATGGGAGAGGAGATAACATTGAAAGGTAAATAAATAAAATATACAATAAAAAACAGATAATGGGTCTGGCAATTGTAGTTAAGCATTCAAGACTTTTTGTCAATTTATTACAGGGATTTTGTATAACCCTCAAGGACAAGGTATTATGGAAGAGGCCTATAGAACTTTAAGAATATTGGTGAGACATACTGTTGCTGAGACAAAGAATGACGTTGATCTGTGAGTTTGCTGAGTGCCCTGAGAAGGGTGACTGGGGAGCTTTATTGGACATATGTTCCTGACCCACCTTTGCTTGGCTATATCCCAGATGGGACAAGCTGCCTTGACTCAAGTTCTTAGACCTTGTGGGACAGAGAATCAAAAAGAGAAATTATGTCTCCTGTATTCTTCTTAAAGGTAACCAGCTATTAGGACTCAATCATGTACTGGTCTAGAAATCAATCCAATATGGGAAATAACAGTCTACTTTTGGATAACTGGATCTGGACTTTGTCTGAGACATATTTGGAAGCTAGCTGTAGCTTGATATGATGTTAGGATAGCAAGAGATAATTTTGGGACAGGATCTGTATCTCAAACATGTTTAATGGATGTTTTAAGGCTCTTTAAATTTTCAAGCTAAAATTGGTTTTGTCTCTTCTACAGTATTTATTGTAAGTTGCATTGACTGTATAATTTCCAATTATGTTACTGTGTTGAAACCTGGCATGTCTGTTACAGGGGTCTATCAACCAGCTTTTGTCTCACTGCCTTGAGTTCTCTGAAAAAAGCTTGAAAGTGCTGCAAGAAGTGAATTAGGCTTTGAGCAGAAACAAGAGGGTAGCAGGCTTGATTATTGCTGGTATAAAAGCTTTAATTACATTAATTGCTAGCACCACTGCTTCTGCAATAGCAGTGACACAAGGAGTTAAGACAACTATTTTTGTTAATAATCTAGCAAAAAATGTTACTAATGTATTGAGTATACAAAAGGATTTATATAAGTATCTGGAACAATGAATGATGCTCTATAACCCATTCAAATTATCTGAAGGAGGTTCAGGATTCAAGAGTTAGGAGCCATCCCGAGTGTCATGACAAATATTATTGGAGTAGTGTTACTTTTGAAATTCATAATGATTGTCATTATAATTTTAAAAAGTATAAAGACACCAGTAGGATATTTGGCATAATCCCAACATTTCTCTGGGTGTGTTAACTTTGCATAGTGAGATTATGAATTTAAAGAATGCTGCTCTGTTGAGCTTTGATGTTGCAGATAATGCTGATAAAATTATCCATGGCCTGAGCTCAGTATTTCCATTTTTGTCAAACCTCAGGAATGGCATATAGAGCTAGATCAGGCTAGCCTGTCTTGTCCTGGGAATTCTTTTATTCCTGCCCATTGTGTTAAAGCTTATCTTTAATAACATCAACATGTTGGCAACCAAAGTACATGGCTTAAACCTGAAAATGGACCCCCCAGACAGAGTTATTAAATTAGCAGACTGGCAAGCCAAAGACGGTTAATATTCTGCACAGAGCCTCATCAACCTAAGACATAAGTGCATTGCCTTTGATAATGCATATTCCATGATGGGTAAGGAAGGCATTTTTTTTTTTTCAGAACAACCTAAGAGAGGCTCAGTCTTGTTAACAAAATAAAAAGGAGGGAGAGGTGGAGAGCCTTCGGGGCTGCTTGGCAGAAGCTGACATGGGCTAAGGACAAGGAAATGAGCTGCTTGGCAGGAATATGACATTGGCCAAGGACAAGGAAGTAGGCTTCAAGCAGTAATCTGACATTAGGCTAGAATAAAAAAGTAATTTCAGGCAGGAATCTAAATCTTAGGCCAGAACAAAGAAATAATTTCAGGCAGGAATCTAAATATTAGGTTAGAACAAAGAAGTAATTTCAGACAGGAATCTAAATTTTAGGCTAGAACAAGGAAGTAGGCTTTAGACATGAAAATGACCTTGGGCTAGGATAGGGAATTAGGCTTAGATACTTAGGTCATACTGATAAGCCTTTAGAAACAGTGATCACGGGAGTGTTCATGTAACTGGGTTTAATGCCTTGCTTTTTTTCCCTGACTATTTGTGTTTATTGTATTGCTTGTTCCTGGACTATTTGCATATATTGTATTGCTAGACCCTCAACCTAGAACTGGCCTTAATGCATGCATGTAATCAAAATGGTATAAAAGCATAAAGGAAGATGGGGTATAGGATATGGGGTTCTACGGAGGGGAAATGGGGAAAGGATATGACAGCTGTATTGTAAATAAAATAAAATATCCAAAAAAAGAAAAAATATATATTCTTAATTAACCTACTTCTTCCAGCTAAGGTGTGCTTCCTACAGTTTCTACTACCTCCCACTAGTCTGTTTACCCCTAACTACATTCATCCTTTAATGACCAGAGCCCATTTATAGTCATCTCCCAGATTCCCCAGTTTTGAATACTGTTCCCCTGTGTGTGCCCCAAACCTTTAAGCCCATGAGCTTTAGAGGCAGATTTAAGATCTAATCCACTGTATAGCTCTTTTGTGAATGCAGTCTTGGTGCGGAATCCAAGTATTCTGGTAGTTATAGGGTATTAAAAAATAAAGAGGGACTAGCCTGATGGATTCATGGGTAAAAATGTTTGCTCTTCAAGCTATGACCTAGGTCCATATCTAGAACCTATGTAACAAAGCTGGATGAAGTATCTTGAACCTGTAATCTCAGCACTCTTAAAGTGATATGGGAGGAAGAGGGAAAAGAATTGCCTAGAATTTCTCAGGCAAAAATTTCTCTTGCCAAAAATAAGAGAGACCCTGCTTCAAAGCAGTGGAAAAATAATCTATTATTGAAAGTATTTTTCAACTGCCATAAAACTGTGGCATGCACATGACACCTACTGCACATGACACACACACACACACACACGCACGCACGCACGCACGCACGCACACGCACGCACGCACGCACGCACGCACGCAGGCACGCACACGCACACACATGACAATAACGAACAAAATAAAAAACAACAAAACCTTGTAAAACATCATTTAGAATGGGACAAAGAACCAAAATAGTGATCCAGTAATCTTTTTTGAGTCTTCAGGAGCAAGTGTGGAGATGGGAATTGGCATGGGAGAAATAGAGAGGAGGGGAACAAATGGACAACTCCCACTAGAATCTTCTTTGAAGCTTTCTATACAGGGCTTTTCAGGGGTTCTTCTGGCATTTAAAGTGGCTTATAAAAATAGATTTAATCCATGGAATTCTCTAATAGTGGTGAATTTAATTTGTACATCAGAGAGCAAATTCAGTAAGTATGTATCGAGCACATGAGTTTAGAGCTTTGCAATTCAGGGTTCTCTAAAGGAACAGAACTGATAGAATAAACTAAGGTATCTATCTATCTATCTATCTATCTATCTATCTATCTATCTATCTATCTTTATATATCACTGACTTCAATTACTTATACAAATTCTATAAGAGTACTTTAAAATGTACTCAGTGTATTAGTCTGTCATCAACAATTTAGTATCAACTCTGAAATACATTCTAAATAATACTATAAGAGGGTGGCAAAATCAAGGTCAACTAGTTCTTTAGTCCAATGAACTTACTTATTGTTAAGAATATCAATTAGAAATGAATAATCCACAAACATTAGCTGTCATAGTTATATTTCAGTTGCTGTGAATAAAAATACCCTGACAAAAGCAACTTGTGGGAGAAAGAATTTATTTTGGCTAAAGTTCTGATCTGGGGGTTGAGGTAGGGAAATTCATTCCATCATGACATCAAAGGGATAGCAGCAGGAGTAAGAATCTCACTGATCACATTGCCCCTGTGCCCAAGAAGGTCAAGAAGCAGAGAGTGAAGAGAAAGTCCTGCATGTGTGTGTGTGTGGGCTGTAGAGATTCAAGGCACAGCCACAGGGACCCATTTCTTCCAGTGAGGCTGTATTTTCTTAAGGCTTCACAGACTTCTTATATAGAACCACTAGTTTTGGACCACTTGCTCAAACATGGGAGGGAGGCACAGTTCACATTTAAGGCGCAAGAGTAGTTCATATAAACACACAAAGATTATGAACCAAGTATCCAAAATGCTACGTAAATATATTTCAATGTATCATATACTAGACTTTTTGAACTCATTGTTTGTTGCAAATAATGCTTAAATTTTATTAGCAAGTATTACTTACACAAAGCAATGGACTTTCTTATTAAATTTTTATGTGTCTGTCAGAGTTCTCTAGTGAAACAGAACTGATAAAATAAGTATATATCACAAAGGTGATTTATTAGGCTTGTTACATGACATGAACTGGATAGACCATCAGAAGCTATCTGCATGCTGTCAAGAGATGGAGAGTCAGCAGCTTTCCAGTCCACGAGACTGGATGCCTCAGCAGTTCTAATCTCTGCTGAAGATTGGAAGATTTCCAGAGAGCCACAAGTTTTCAGTTCACATTGGAATGCCGAATCTGGTTCTGATAGCAGCAAAAGCCATATAAGTGGCAGCAACATTGTGGATGCAGTGTGGATGCAAGGTGGACACAGTATGGTTGCAGTGTGGATGCAGTGTGGATGTACTATGGACAAAGTATGGATGCAATGTGAATCCAGTGTGTGGATGAACTGTTGATACACTATGGGTGCAGTGTGGATACAGTGTGGATGCACTGGGGACACAGTGTGGATGTAGTGTGGATGCAGTGTGGACAGAGATGAATTCAGTGTGTGGATGCACTGTTGACACAGTATGGATGCAGTGTGAATGCAGACTCCAGCAAGAGTGAAAGTGTGTATACAAGAGTCACTTCTATATCCTCAGCATTCTGTCTTGAAGAAGACCTCTCCCTTAACCCCTAGTTACTCATTACTAGAAATATCTTCACAGACCTGACCCAAAGGCATGTAGGCAAATTGATCTCAGATTCAATTAACTGGACAATCAAGATTAATCTCACAGTATATATAAGTTATTTTGATTATATTTACTACTTTTTACTCTCTTACCCTCTTTCCATTATTGTCTTTCCCTTTCTTCTTCTTCTTCTTCTTCTTCTTCTTCTTCTTCTTCTTATTATTATTATTATTATTATTTATTGGATATTTTATTTACATTTCAGATGCCATCCCCTTTCCCCATTGCCCCTCCCTAGAAAACCCCTATCCCATAACCCCCTCTCCTTTTTGCTTTTATACAATTTTTTAATGTTAACCAATGGCTTTATAAATTTGGTAATCCTCAATATCAATCAGAATTGTAACCTAATACCCAACCTAGATATATCAACTATCTTTGACTGGCGGAGACATGTGAACATCTGCCTCCATGTATGCCCCCCCTTCTCTCTCATCACCTAGCTCCTCCTCTCCTTCTCCTCCTCCTCTCCTTACTCCTCCTTTCCTTACTCCTCCCACCTTAGCTCCTCCGACAAATCACCCTTCCTGTTAAAATTAAACTTTTCTCTCAAAATACAGTTACAGCATAACTATACCAATTTATGTCAGTAAGGTGCAAGATAGGCCTAATACCCAGTCCATCATTTTGTTGACTAAGCAGAATCTTTGTCATCTCTCCTAAATAAAAGACTTAGTTCTGAACCTGGCTTTTTTTTTCTTGGTTTTAGAATGAATGTCAGCTGAAAACCATCCTCTCAAACCTTTTCTCTCAAAGTAAATAGCAAGGATTGGCTATGAGACTATAAGTTTTCAACCCCATCAGAAATCCAGAATGATTGAGTTAACTGAAATTATGAAAAGCACAAAGCATAGCTTCTAAAACATAGTCAATTTGTAGAGACCGCTGAATACCTTGGACAGTCCCTGTACTACAGAACGTTGGAGCATCTGATCTTCAACCTTCTGGCCCAGAATCATCTGACAGACCTAGTGATGCAAAATTATTAAGGGCTGATTATTCTTTCTTGGCAGATATAATCAGTCGACTATTTTGCAAGTGTGTCCTTTTCTGGACAGTGGTTTGTCTGTAGATGGAAAGAGGCAATTCTTGCCTAGTGGCTGACTCACCACAACTGGAATAACTCCAAAGATGCTCAATTTCTTCTTAGAATCCAAGACAGAAAGCTGTCAAGAGCAGACAGGTCTCTAATCAAAATGAACATTAATATAGAAATGTTTGTAACATCAATTCTGTGGATTTCTGATGTTTTGAAAACCAACTATTTATGTAAGGCAATCTGGACTGTTGTCTGTTAATACCTTTCTCTTTCTTAATAGTTCCTTTCTACCATCATGTTTGTTTACTTGTTTTGAGGTTAGACATATGTGCTTCGGTATACATACATATTTTATGACAGTGTTCATGGAAGATCAGATGTCTCTTTGCTACAGTGATTTCAACTACTATGGGAAAACACTCAAAACTAGGATTGCTGTACTGTATTGCATGTGCTAGCTTTGCATTAAGTAATGTGAGAAAATTGCTTGTTATTTTCCATAATGCCTGTACTAACCTGTATTCCTGCCAACAACATATGAGTTCCCCATTCTCCACATCCATACCAAAGCACATTATCTTACATAGAAAAATTCAAAGGTACTAGCCACAACAACAAAAACCTAGTTAGAACTGATAAATACAAAATATACTTTAAAAAAACCAGTAGCGGCTGAGGCTATAGCTTGGTGGCAGGGTACTGCATAGCATGTGTTGAACTCTGAACTCAATTCTTAGCAACAAAAATGCACATGCACATTTATAGGTACACATATAATCAATAACATTCAAAATACAACAAAGTAAGAAATTAAGATGGTTCAAATTCATTTGAAATAACAAAAAATTCAGGATAGCAAAACCTATTCTCAACAATAAAAGAACTTTTGGGGGAAATCACCATCCCTGACCTCAAGATGTACTACAGAACAATGGTGATAAAAAAAAAAACAAAACTGCATGGTATTGGTACAGAGACAGGCAGAAAGACCAATGGAATAGATATAAAGACCCAGAAATGAACCCACACAACTATGGTCACTTGATCTTTAATAAAGGAACTAAAACCGTCCAGTGGAAAAAAAGACATCATTTTCAAGAAATGGTGCTGGTTCAACTGGAGGTCAGCATGTAGAAGAATGCAAATCAACCCATTCTTATCTCTTTGTATAAAGCTTAAGTCCAAGTGGATCAAGGACCTCCATATAAAACCACATACACTGAAACTAATAGAGGAGAAAGTGGTGAAGAGCCTCCAACACATGGGCACAGGGGACATTTTTCTGAACAGAACACCAATGGCTTATGCTCTGAGATCAAGAATTAACAAATGGCCCTCGCCTGGTCCTTGTGGCTGGTCCCAACACCTAGGTGGTCTGTTCTCATGAAGACACCATATCCTGAGACATCCTAGAGGAGAAACTGAACTCAGAGCAGAAGAAACGATATCCCGAGACACCCTAGAGGAGCAACTGATCTCAGAGCAGTGGAAACCATATCCTGAGACATCCTAGAGGAGCCACTACACTCAGAGCAGCCAGCACCTAGCTGGTCTGCTCCTGTGAAGACACCTTATCCTGAGACATCCTAGAGAGGAAACTGCATCCAGAGCAGCAGACACCTAGCTGGTCTGCTACCGCGGAGACACCATATCCTGAGACATCCTAGAGGAGCCACTGTACTCAGAGGAGTGGGGAGCTCAGGATCACAGAATCACAGAGACATCTGGACCCTGGGGAGTTCTAACACAAGCAAGATAACTGGAAAGGCAGGCTTCAGTCTGAGACAGTGAGTGCAGGTAGCACTAGAGTTAACCAGATGGCAAAAGGCAAGCATGAGAACATAAGCAACAGAAACCAAAGTTACTTGGCATCATCAGAACCCAGTTCTCCCACCATAGCAAGCCCTGAACACCCCATCACACTGGAAAAGCAGGATTCAGAATTAAAATCACTTCTCACAATGATGATATCGGACTTTAAAAAGCACATAAATAACACTCTCAAAGAATTTTAAGAGAAGACAGGTAAACAGGTAGAAGCCCTTAAAGAGGAAACACAAAAATTCCTTAAAGAATTACGAGAGAACACAACCAAACAGGTGAAGGAATTGAACAAAACCACCCAGGACATAAAAATGAAAGTCAAAACAATAAAGAAATCTCAAAGGGAGACTACTCTGGAGATAGAAAACCTAGGAAAGAGATCAGGAGGCATAGACACAAGCATCACCAAGAGAATACAAGACATAGAAGAGAGAATCTCATGTGCAGAAGATACCATGGAAAACATTGACACAACTGTCAAAGAAAATGCAAAACGCACCTAACACAAAACATCTAGATAAATCCTTAGTCAGACTAAGCAAAGGGCACAGAGACAGTATCCAAATTAATAAAATTAGAACTGAAAATAGAGACGTAACAGAAACTGAGGAAATTTAAAAAAAATAATCAGATCCTACTACAAAGGCCTATACTCAACAAAATTGGAAAATCTGGATGAAATGGACAATTTTCTAGACAAATACCAGATACCAAAGTTAATCTGGAGCAGATAAACCATCCAAACAGTCCCAAGACCCCTAAAGAAATAGAAGCAGTCATTAAAAGTCTTCCCACCAAAAAAAGTACTGGACCAGATGGTTTTAGTGCAGAATTCTATAAGATATTCAAGGAGGACCTAATACCAATTCTCTTCAAACTATTCCACAGAACAGAAACAGAAAAAAACACTACCCAATAAGTTCTATGAAGCTACATTACGACCATACCTAAACCTCACAAAGACCCAACAAAGAAAGGGAACTTCAGACCAATCTCCCGTATGAATATTGATGCAAAAATACTCAATAAAATTCTCAAAAACTGAATCAAAGAACACATCAAAAACAATCATCCATCATGATTAAGTAGGCTTTATCCCAGGAATGCACGGATGGTTCAGTATTCAGAAATCCATCAATGTAATCTACTACATAAACAAATGAAAAGAAAAACACCACATGATCATCTCACTGGATGCTCAGAAAGCATTTAGCAAAATTCAACATCCCTTCAGCTTAAAAGTCTTGGAAAGATCAGAAATTCGAGGCCCATACCTAAACATAGTAAAAGCAATAGACAGCAAGCCAGTAGCCAACATCAAACTAAATGGAGAGAAACTTGAAGCAATCCCACTAAGATCAGGGACTAGACAAGGCTGCCTACTCTCATCTTACCTATTCAGTATAGTACTGGAAGTCCTATCCAGAGCAATTAGACAACAAAAGGAGATCAAAGGGATACAAATAGGAAAAGAAGTCAAAATTTTAATATTTGCAGATGATATAATAGTATACTTAAGTGACCCTAAAATTTCCACCAGAGAACTCCTAAACCTGATAAACAATTTCAGCAAAGTGGCTGGATATAAAATCAACTCAAACAAATCAGTAGCCTTCCTCTACTCAAAGGATAAACAGGCTGAGAAAGAAATTATGGAAATGACACCTTCACAATAGTCACAGATAATATAAAATACCTTGGAGTGAATCTAACAAGCAAGTGAAAGATCTGTATGACAAGAACTTCAAATCTCTGAAGAAAGAAATCGAAGAAGATCTCAGAAGATGGAAAGATCTCCCATGCTCCTGGATTGGCAGGATTAATTTAGTAAAACTGGCCATCTTGCCAAAAGATTTAATTCAATCCCTATCAAAATTCAAAATCAATTCTTCATAGAGATAGAAAGAGCAATTTACAAATTTATTTGGAATAACAAAAAATCCAGGATAGCGAGAACTATTCTCAACAGTAAAAGACCTTCTGGGGGAAATCACCATCCATAACCTCAAACTGTACTACAGAGCAATAGTGATAAAAACTGCATGGTACTGGTGCAGAAACAGGCAGGAAGATCAATGGAATAGAATTGAAGATCCAGAAATTAACCCACACATCCATGGCCACTTGATCTTTGACCAAGGAGCTAAAACCATTTATTTTGCTTGTTGAAAACAACATTTTCAACAAATGGTGCTGGTTCAACTGGAGGTCAGCATGTAGAATAATGCAAATCAATCCATTCTAATCCCCTTGTACAAAGCTCAACTCCAAGTGGATAAAGAACCTACACATAAAGCCAGATACACTGAAACTAATAGAAGAGAAGGTAGAAAAGATCCTCCAGTACCTAGACACAGAGGAAAAAAGTTCCTGAACAGAACACCAATGGTTTAATCCTCTAAGATCAACAATTGTCAAATAGGACCTCATAAAATTACAAAGATTCTGTAAGGCAAAGGACACTGTCAATAGGAAAAAAACCAGCGACCAACAGATTGGGAAAAGATCATTACCAGTCCTACATCTGATAGAGGGCTAATATCCAATATATACAAAGATCTCAAGAAATTAGACTCCAGACAACCAAATAATCCTATTAAAAATGGGGTATTGAACTAAGCGAAGAGTTCTCTAGTAAGGAAACTCAAATGGCCAAGAAGCACCTGAAGAAATGCTCAACATCCTTAGTCATCAGGGAAATGCAAATCAAAACAACTCTAAGATTCCACCTCACACCAGTTAGAATGGCTAAGATAAAAAACTCAGGTGATAGTAGATGCTGGTGAGGATGTAGAGAAAGAGAAACACTCCTCCTTTGTTGGTGGAATTGCAAGCTGGTGCAACCACTCTGGAAATCAGTCTCGTGGTTCCTTAGAAAATTTAACCAGCATTACCTGAGGACCCAGCTATACCACTCCTGGGCATATACCCAAAAGATGCTCCAACATATAACAAGGACACATGTTCCACTATGCTCATAGCAGCCTTATTTATAATAGCCAGAAGCTGGAAAGAACCCAGATGTCCTTAAATAGGGAAATGGATAGAAAAAAAAAGTGGTACATTTACACAGTGGAGTATTACTTATCTATTAAAAATAATGAATTTGAGAAATTCTTAGGTTCCTTCCGGTCTGGGCCAGAGCACTGAGCAGATCTTGGGTGGCAGCTCTGCCCCCAACCTCCAAGAACCCAGAGGAAGCAGGGATCCCAGGCGCTCTAACTTGGACAGTGTCTTAGAAACTAGTTCTCGGATCTGAGGCCTGGACCAGACGTCTGCCAGGTCTGCTGTTGTGTGGACCCCGGATTCCACCTGAGACATACTGGAAGGTCCACTCAACCCAGAGCCACAGAGGAACAACTGAACTCAGAGTGTCAGACAACATATCCTGAGATATTCTAGAGGAGACACTGCACCCAGAACAGCAGATACCTACCTGGACTGCTACCTTGGAGGCACCATATCCTGAGGAATCCTAGAGGTACCACTGTAATCAGTGCAGCTGGAAAAGGTCACAGAGACATCTGGACCGCTAGAAAATCAGACACAAGCTAGATAACTGGAAAGGCAGGCTTCAGTCAGAGACAGCAAGTATAGGCAGCACTCGAGTTAACCAGATGGCAAAAGGCAAGCGCAAGAACGTAAGCAACAGAAACCAAAGTTACATGGCATCATCAGAATCCAGCTCCCCCATCAGAGCAAGCCCTGAACACCCCATCACACCAGAAAAGCAGGATTCAGAATTAAAATCACTTCTCATGATGATGATAGAGGGCTTTAAGAAAGACATAAATAACACTCTCAAAGAAATTAAGGAGAGCACTGGTAGACAGATAGAAACCCTTAAAGAGGAAACACAAAAATCCCTTAAGAAATTGCAAGAAAATGCAACCAAATGGGAGAAGGAATTAAACAAAACCATGCAGGATTTAAAAATGGAAGTAGAAACAATAAAAAAATCACAAAGGGACAATACCCTGGAGATAGAAAACCTAAAAAAAAGATCAGGAGTCATAGACACAAGTATCACCAACAGAATACAAGAGATGGAAGAGAGAATCTCATGTGCAGAAGATACCATGGAAAACATTGACACAACTGTCAAAGAAAATGCAAAATACAAAAAGCTACTAACCCAAAATATACAAGAAATCCAAGACACAATGAGAAGGCCAAACCTAAGGGTAATAGGTATAGATGAGGGGGAAGACTCCCAACTTAAAGGACCAGTAAATATCCTCAACAAAATTAAAGAGGAAAACTTCCCTAACCTAAAGAAAGAGATGTCCATAAATATACAAGAAGCCTACAGAACTCCAAATAGTTTAGACCAGAAAAGAAATACTTCCCTCCATATAGTAGTCAAAACATTAAATGTACAAAACAAAGAAAAAATACTAAAAGCAGTAAGGGAAAAAGGCAAAGTAACATATAACGGCAGACCTATAAGAATTACACCAGACTTCTCACCAGAGACCATAAAAGCCAGAAGATCCTGGACCGATATCATACAGACCCTAAGAGAACACAAATGCCAGCCCAGACTACTATACCCAGCAAAACTGTCAATCATTATTGATGGAGAAACCAAAATATTCCATGACAAATCCAAATTTACACAGTATCTCAACACAAATCCAGCACTTCAAAGAATAATTGGTGGAAAACTCCAACACAAGGAGGGAAACTACAACCTAGAAAAAGCAAGAAAGTAATCTTCCAAAAACCGTAAAAGAAGGTAGCTACACAAACATATCTCCACGGATGTTAGCCAAAAAGCTTGGATTAGTGGAAGACTCAACCCGCAGACCACATGAAGCTCATGAAGAAGGAAGACCAAGAGGGGATGCCTCAGTTCTACTTAGAACGAGAAACAAAAATGCTCAAGGGAGCAAATAGGGAAACAAAACACGGAACAGAAACTTAAGGAGGGGCCATCAGGAGACCATTCCACCTGGGTATTCACCCCATGTACAGCCACCTAAGCTAAACACTGTTGTGGATGGCTAAACGTGCATAATGTGAGGAACATGATATAGCTGTCTCCTAAGAGGTCTGCCAAAGACTAACACACTCAGAGGACGATGCTCACAGTTAACCAATGATATGATCAGGGGTTTCCCAATGGAGAACTTAGTAAGAGGACTGAAGGAGCAGAAAGGGTTATTGACCCCAGGTGGAAAGCAACAATACCAAACAACCAGAGCCCCCACCCCCACCCCCCAGGTCTAAACCACCAGCCTGGGAACACATAGGGAGGGACCCAAGAGTCCAGAGGTATATGTAGGGGAGGATGACCTTGTTGGACATAGGTGGGAGAGGAGTTTCTTGGTCCCATAAAAAAAATGAACACAGTGGGGGGGGGATGTGAGGGCAGGCAGAGGATAATGAGGGGGGATAGGTGCAGTCAACTGCCTCATAGAAGCATGAGGAGGGGGATGGGATAGGAGGTTTCTGGGTGGTGGGAGGAAGTAGGGTAAGGGGATAAAATCTGAAATGTAAATACTACAACCAATTTTAACAACCAAAAAAAAAAAAAAAAGTTGTGAGAATCAACATCTTTTTTTTAAAAAAATGCCAGCCCCCTGAGGGGGGACTTTTTTTTCTTGATACTAAAACTTGTTCTGAGAATTGTATATTGCAGAATACACAGCCTTGGTGTATCTACTCATCAAGCATTACTGAGCAGACTTGCCCAAACCTCCGATGTCCTGGAATTCCATCTGGATTCAGTGAAGACACAGCATCAGAGGCTTATCAACTTACTCTTTCCCCCACCCCTCTTCTAAAATCTCAACGCCCTTAATCAGCTTGAAGAAGTTAAAGAAGAGTCAGAGCCCCTATTCCCTGAGCTTGGGGACTAATGTGGTTAATAATGGTCTGTCTTTCTAGGGAAAAGTAGTGGTTTTGTTGGAACAGGGGGGATTAGCTAGGACTTATTGCATAGCCATAACCTATTGGTAGAAATCTGTATAATTATTATCAAGATGAAGTTATAAATTCTTAAATGGTACAAAATTTACTTTGATTTCAAATTTAAGGCTTTCATTGGTACGAGCTTCTTATTAATATAAAAGTGAGATGAATATTGATACTCTCATGGGCACTGTGCCTGTATAACACATTTAGGAATACAAGGCCTAGACCCAGTCCTTCTTTAACTTTTTTAACTGATTTGGGACGGTTAGCCTATGAGTTAAGGGACTATAGCAAATTCATGGCTTTGAGTTTATTGTTAGGAGGTTTCCCATATTTTATTTAGAAATAGCTGAGAGGAGTGAACAGACAACAGTCCAGGTTACCTTCCATGGATAGTTGGTTTTCAAAACATCAGAAGTCCATAGAATTGATGCTACAAATATTTATGTATTAATGTCCACTCTGATTAGAGACCTGTCTGCTCCTGACAGCTTCCTGTTGTGGATTCTACGAAGAAATTGAGCATCCTTGGAGTTACTCCAGTTGTGCGGTGACAGCCACTAGGCAAGAATTGCCTCTCTCCATCTACAGACAAATTACTGTCCAGAAATGGACACATATGCAGAATAGTCGACTGATTATATCTGCCTAGAGAGAGTAATCAGCCCTTAATAATCCTGCATCACTAAGGTCTATCAGATGATTCTGGGCCAGAAGGCTGAAGATTTGATGCTCCAAGTTTCGGTAGTATAGGGGCTTTCCAGGTGTTCAGTGGTCTCTATAAATTGGCTAAGTTTTAGAAGTTATGTTTAGTGCTTCCCATAACTTCAGTTAAATCAGTCATTCTGGATTTCTGATCGGGTTGAAGACCTATAGTCTCATAGCCAATCCTGGATATTTACTTTGAAAGAAAAGATCTGAGTAGATGGTTTTCAGCTGACACTCATTCTAAAGCCAAAAAAAAAAAAAAAAAAAAAAAAAAAAAAAAAAAAAAAAAAAAAAAAAAAGCCAGGATCAAAAGTAAGTGTTTTAGTTAGAAGAGATGACAGAGGTTCTAGTTATTCAACAAAATGATGGACTGGGTATTAAGACTATCTTGTACCTCACTGGTACAATTAGGAATAAGTATCCTCTAATTGTATTTTGAGAGAAAAGTTTTACTTTAACAGGAGGAGTGATATGTAGGAGGAGCTAAGTGGGAAGGAGTACTGAGAGGAAGAGATGGAACAAGGAGAGAAGATGAAGAAGAAGAGAAGCTAGGTGATGAGAGAGAGAGAAAGAGAGAGGGCGCATGGAGGCAGATGTTCACATGTCTCCACCAAAGATAGTTTTTTATATCTAGGTTGGGTATTGGGTTCCCCTTCTGATTGAGCATTACCAAACTTATAAATCCTTTGATTAACATTTTAAAAAAATCATGTAAAAGTAAAAAGGAAAGGGGGGGCATGGGACAGGGGTGTTCTAGGGAGGGGAAATGTGGAAAGGAAATGGCATCTTAAATGTAAATAAAATATAAAATAAAAAAAGAGAAATTCTTAGGTTAATGGATGGAACTAGAAAATATCATCCTGAGTGAGGTAACCCAATCAGAAAAGAACACACATAGTATTTACTCACTGATAAGTAGCTATTAGCCCAAAAGCTTGAAATAGCCAAGATTCAAATCACACATCACATGAAGCTCATGAAGAAGGATGACCAAGTGTGAATGCCTCTGAACTACTTAGAAGGAGTAACAAAAATACTCATGGGGGCAAATATGGAGACAAAAGTTTGGACAGAAACTGGTGGAGGGGCCGTCTGGAGATCATTCCACCTGGGTATCTATCCACGTGCAGTCACCAAAGGTAGATGCTGATATGGTTGTCAGGAAGTGCATGCTGACAAGAGGCTGATATAGCTTTCTCCTTAGAGGTCTGCAAGAGTCTGACATATTCAGAGGCAGATGCTTACAGCTAACCAGAGATCTGATCAAGTGTTTCCCAATGGAGAAGTTAGAGAGAAGAGTGAAATGATTTGTGTCCCTTTGAGGAGAGCAAGAATAGCCTTGGAGCACCTAGGGAGGGACCCATGACTCCATCTGGTTATTTAGGGGAGGATGACTTTGTCGGGCATAGGTTGGAGAGAATATCCTTGGTCCCATGAAGGCTGAAATCCGAGTGGAGGGAATTTGAAGGTGGGGAGGTGGGAATGGGGGGCATATGGGGGAACATCCTCATAGAAGCAGGAGGATTGTGGATGGAATAGGGGGTTCCTGTGCAGGGGGGGTAATGGTGTAAGGGGATAAAATCTGACATGTAAATATAATATCTAATTAAAAATAGGGAAAAAAGAATCAACAAATGAGACCTCATAAAATTGCAAAGCTTCTGTAACACAATGGATACTGTCTATAAGACAAAATGGCAACCAACACACTGGGAAAAGATCTTTACCAATATGAAGTCAGATAGAAAGCTAATATCCAATATGTACAAAGAAGTCAAGAAGTTAGACACCAGAGAATCCAATAACCCTATTAAAAATGAGGTACACAGCTAAACAAACAAATAATTCTCAATTGAAGTATACCGAATGACTTAGAAGCACCTAACAAACTGTTTCAACATCCTTAATCATCAGGGAAATGCCAATCAAAACAACCTTGAGATTCCACCTCATACCAGTCAGAAATGGCTAAGATCAAAAACTCAGGTGACAGCAGATGCTGGTGAGGATGTGGAGAAAGAGGAATATTCCTACATTGTTGGTGGGATTGTCAGCTGGTATATCCACTCTAAAAATCAGTCTGGCGGGTCCTCAGAAAATTGGACATAGTATTACCTGGAGACCCAGCTATACCATTTGTGGGCATATACCCAAAAGATGCTCCAACATATAACATGGGACACATGCTCCACTATGTTTATAGCAGCCTTATTTGTAATAGCTAGAAGCTGGAAAAAAAAGCCAGATGTCCTTCAACAGAGGAATGGGTACAAAAAATATGGTACATATACACAATGGAGTACTAATCAGATATTAAAAACAATGAATTCATGAAATTCTCAGGCAACTGGATAGAACTAGAAAATATCATCTTGAGTGAGGCAATCCAATCACAAAAGAACACACATGGTATGCACTCACTGATAAGTGAATATTAGCCCAAATGCTTGGAATATCCAGCATACAATTCACAGACCACATGAAGCTCAAGAAGAAGGAAGACCAAAGTGTGGGTGCTTCAGTCTTTCTTAGAAAGGGGAACAAAATACTCATGGCAGCAAATACAGAGACAAAGTATGGAACAGAGACTGAAGGAGAAGCTATCCAAAGACTGCCTCCCTGAGGATCCACACCAAACACAGTCACCAAACCCAGACACTATTGTGAATGCCAAAAAGTGCATGCTGACAGGAGCATGATATAGCTGTCTTTTGAGAGGCTCTACCAGAGCCTGAAAAATACAGAAGTGGATGCTTACAGCTAACCATTGGACTGAGTGTGGGGTACCCAATGGGGTCTCTAGTGAGGAGTTTGAGGACTGAAGAAAGCTGAAGAGGTTTGCAACCCCATAGGAAGAACAATAATATCAGCCAACCAGAACCCCAGAGCTTTCAGGGACTAAACCACCAACCACGGAGTACACATGGAGGGATCACTGGCTCCATCTTCATATATGACAGAGGATGGCCTTGTCAGGCATCATTGGGAGGAGATGTTCTTGGTCCTGTGAAGGCTGGATTCCCCAGTGTAGAAGAATTCAAGGGCAGAGAGGTGGGAGTGGATGGATGGGGGAAGACTCTCATAGAAGCAGGGGAGGTGGGATAGAATAGAGGATTTTGGGGGGAGTACCAGGAAAGAGGATAACATTTGAAATGTAAATAAAGAAAATATCGAAAAAAAGAGAAAAGAAATTAAGATGGCAATCTCACCTATAATAGCCTAAGAATAGAATAAGTAACTGTTTAACAAATCATTTATTTTTATGGGATCTATCTTCTAAAACCAATGAAGCATAATAAATTTAATTAAAGATTATACAGTTAAACTGAAAGATCTCTGCTGTCTGGGAACTTCCTCTAAATTGAAATATTCCTTTTAGTTAGAGGCTCATTAACTCAGGCAGTTATGCAAACTTACAAGTGTCAAGAAGTAAACAAAAATGTTGTTTTTTGGAAGATTTTAAAGCTTAAAAGAGTCAAAAGACTCCTCCTCCAGGGTAACAACTGCTGGAGAGAGGAGACAGAACTAAGCTATCTGCAAGTCATACAGGGAACTCTATGGATCCAGCTTTCATGTGTTGACATGCATGGTGACATGGGCTTTTCAGTGATACATCTATTCTTGAATTATTGTTTACTAGATTCTTCACTTATATAGTTCAGGGTCCAATTTAGGGAGTAGTGCCACTCACATTGGGCTTGGTCAATGAAGAATCAAGAGACTCCCTCCCATTGAAATGCACATAAACTAACCTGATCTACCCAATTTCCTCAATTTAGATTTTCTTTGTAGGTGATTCTAAGTTGTATAGAGTTGACAGTTAAAACTGGTCATTCTCCTGCCTCAGCCTACCAAAGAGTTTGAATTAAAGGCCTGGTCAACCCCAGTTTCATAATCCAGTCGAGTTGACAATCAAAAATAATAACCCCAATACAGAAGAAAGGATATGGACCATATATACTAAAAATGGATTACACATAGGTCTTAAAACTAGCCAGGTGTAGTGGCATACATACTCTTAGAGCTTGAGAGTTAAGAGGGAGCTGAGTCTGTGAGGTCAGGACACCAGGACTTCATAGTGAAACCCTGTCTCAAAACAAAAAATTTAAAAATAAAATACACTTCTATGAATGAAAAATGCAAATTCAAATTCACAAAATATCACCTTACACCTATCAGATTGTATATTATAAAAACAGATAACAATCTGCTATGGGTTTTAAAGCCATGAATACATTTGTCTCAGTTTATCTACTCAGTCTTTTTTCCCATAGAGCTTTTAGAATGGAGCCAGGCCATCTATGTTCCACGAGCTTAGCAGACCACAGAAAGGCGGAACCAAGAATGCAGGTCAGCTGGTTCACGAGCTCTAGGTTCTAAGAACTGGCTAACCACATAGTAGATAGTCGAGCAAGATTAAATTCCTGAGAAAAGCATGTACAGGATGTTCCCCACATGACTGACTAAATGATGGGCTGGTACTTTCCACTGGTATTCCCCCTCACTCCCTTGGTTTGTGGTTTTTTTTCCTTTAAATACCCCTCACATTCTGCACTTGGGGTTGAACTCCTCTACCCCGCGCAGGTTATGAGTCTCAACCTCAGCCGGCTGATCCTGAAATAAAATCTCTTGCTGTTTGCATCAAGATCGGTGTCTTTTGAGTTATTGGGTAACTGTGATATCCAGAGACTTGATTGAGGGTCTCCCTTCTCCAGGGTCTTTCATCTTTGGGGGCTCATCTGAGATTTGCAACCACCCTAATCTCCAAGAACTCACTTGAAGGTAAGATTTCACCCACTTTGTTCTGTTTTGTCATTGTGTGCCCATCCGTTTGTTTGGCTGTTCAGTTTCTGAAAAGTGCACTTTTGGTTTGCAGCCATGTTTGTTTCGAGAGGAAATGAAAGGAGTGATCAGCAGACGTGCTGGGGCATCACTGGCTATAGCCCTGGGAGATGTCCCAGGAGGTGAGGGACCCCAGGGACACCTGGGTATTTCCCATCTGGGTGCTAGGGAGGACACAGTGGTCCTCTTGGTAGAGGGGATGCAAGAGACCTCCCTTGCGTCTGTTTTTCTGGAGTGGAGTTGGCACACGCGATTGAGACAGGTCTTTGTTAGTCTCTTTGTGTGGTTGTTCTGTCTGTGTTTTGTGTTACTTGTGACAATGTGACAGGTGGTGACAACCCCCTTGAGCTTGACTTTGGATCACTGAACTGAAGTAAGAACTAGGGCCCACAACTTGTCAGTTGAAATAAAGAAAGGACAGTGGCAGACTTTTTGTGCTTTCGAGTGGCTGACTTTTGATGTAGGCTGGCCACCGGAAGGCACTTTTGACTTGACTGTTATTTTTGAGGTAAAAGCTATTGTTTTTCAGGCAGGACCAGGTCTCACCCTGATCTGCAGTCCTATATTCTTGTGTCTTGTTCACCACAGAGGAATGGGAAAGGATCCTGCTGGAGTCCTGCAAAAACATCCCTGACATGAACGGGACTCCTACTAACCTCCCCAATGAGATTGATGCTGGATTTCCCCTTGATTGACCTGACTGGGACTACAACAGGGCTGAAGGTAGGGAGAGACTGGCCATCTACCGCCAGACTCTAGTGGCAGGTCTCTGAGGGGCAGTGTGATGTCCCACCAATCTGGCCAAGGTAAGGGAGGTTCTACAGGGACCAGTAGAGTCACTGTCAGTTTTCTTAGAGAGACTCATGGAGGCTTATAGGCACTATACTCCTTTGATCCAACCTCTGAAGGTCAATGGCGGCAGTGGCCATAGCCTTTATAGTACAGTCAGCACCTGATATTAAAAAGAAACTGCAGTGTCTAGAAGGACTGCAGGATTATACATTACAGGATCTTGTGAAGGAAGCAGAGAAAGTATATCATAAGAGAGAGACCAAGGAAGCAAAGCAAGAGAGGCGAGAGAGAGAGAGAGAGAGAGAGAGAGAGAGAGGAGAGAGAGAGAGAGAGAGAGAGAGAGAGCTAGGCGGGATCACAAACAGGAGAGGAATCTGACCAGGATATTGGTGGCTGTGGTAGGAGAGAGAGAGAGAGAGAGAGAGAGAGAGAGAGAGAGAAAGAGAGAGAGAGAGAGAGGCTAGGGCAGGATCACAAACAGGAGAGGAATCTGACCAGGATATTGGTGGCTGTGGTAGGAGAGAGAGAGAGAGAGAGAGAGAGAGAGAGAGAGAGAGAGAGAGAGAGAGAGAGGAGAAGAAGAAGAGGAGGAGGAGAGGAGGAGGAGGGAGAAGGAGGAGGAAGAAGGAAGAAGAAGAGAGAGAGAGAAGAAAGAAGAGAAGAAGAAGAAGAAGAGAAGAAGAAGAAGAAGAAGAAGAAGAAGAAGAAGAAGACACGGACAGGGCCTAGGCAGACAGGAAACCTGGGCAACAGAAGACCCAAACCCAGTAGAAACAGAGAGCTACAGCAATGCATGATGGACAAAGATCAGTGTGCCTATTGCAAAGAAAAAGGGCATTGGGCCCAAGATTGCCTCAAGAAGAAGGCTAGGACTCTTAAGGTCCTGGCCCTCGAATAAGATGATTAGAGGGGACGGGGCTCAGACCTCTTTCCGAGCCTAGTGTAACCTTGAACATGGAGGGGACCCCCATGGACTTTCTGGTAAAGACCCGAGCTGAATATTCAGTCTTGAAACAACCATAGGGAAGCTTAAAGAGAGAAGACCATAGTGGTGGGGCCATGGGACAGAAACATATCCTTGGACCTCTTCCAGAACGGTTGACCTGGGGAGTGACAAAGTAGTCCACTCATTCCTGGTTATACCTGAGTGTCCCATGGCCCTTCTAGGGAGGGACTTGCTGACAAAATTAACGGCCCAGATCCAGTTTACACAGATGGGGCCAGAGGTTACCTGGGGGACCCCTACCTCAGTGATACTGGACATTAAATTAGAAGATGAATATCAGCTTCACAAACCTCCAGGAGCACAAGATGTTTCAGAAATTAGCAGATGGTTGACAGAATTCCCAAATGCGTGGGCCAAGACTGGAGGCATGGATATGGCAGAAAGAGTTCCCCCTATCATGGTTGAACTAAAAACTGGAGCCCTCCCCATCTGGGTTTGACAGTACCCAATGAGCAAAGAAGCCAGAGAGGGAATTAAGCCACATATCCAAAGGCTGCTTCAACAGGCCATCCTGGTTCCTTGTCAGTCACCATGGAATACTTCCTTGTTGTCAGTGAAAAAGCCAGGCACTAATGACTACAAGCCGGTGCAAGATCTGAGAGAGGTTAACAAGAGAGTCCAGGATATTCACCTGACCATACCAACCCCCTAAAATCTCCTCAGTTCACTGCCACCTGAAAGGAACTGGTATACTGTCTTGGACTTGAAAGATGCTTTTTTTTTCTGTCTAAAACTACATCCTTCTAGCAAGTCAATTTTTGCTTTTGAATGGAGGTTCTGGATTCTGGATTAACTGGGCAGCTGACCTGGATCAGGCTGCCTCAGGGATTTAAGAACTCTCCCACCCTCTTTGATGAGGCTCTTCATAGAGACCTGGCCACCTTCAGAGCTGAAAATCCTCAAATAACTTTGCTTCAGTTCGTAGATGATTTACTTTTGGCAACATCAACTGAATCTGAGTGTCTTCAAGGAACCAAGAGACTGCTGACAGAACTTGGTGAGTTGGGATATTGGGCCTCTGCTAAAAAATCTCAGTTGTGTAAATCTGAGGTCACATATCTGGGATATACCCTGAGAGATGGAAAGTGGTGGCTGACAGAAGCTTGGAAAAAGACTGTCACCCAGATCCCTGTCCCAACCACCCCATGACAGGTGAGAGAG
>NW_023046258.1:0-63870 GCF_011762505.2 Arvicanthis niloticus
TTTGCTTTCCTAGCCTATGTTCCTCGATGTTTTCCTCCCAAAGATCCAGGCCTTTGGAGATACTCTGCTGATTTTTTTTTTTTTTTTTTTTTTTTGCTGGCCTTTCTTTTCCCCCCATCTTGCAGCATCCCAATGGTGGCTGTGTAGAGTATGCCACTGAGCAAAAAAGTAAAGGTCAGGCTCTGCTTCCTTACTTACTTTTTTCATCTCTGACTCTCCTTTGCCTATTCATTACCACCCAACAGAGTATTCTATAATAATGGACATGCATCATAATCTGTACTGATATGGAAGCCCCTAGTATGACTGGAATTCAGTTTTTAATTTTGACTTAATTAAAAATACAGATATTACACCTTGCTAGCAAACACTGCTGAACACCTCAGACAAGGCAATGAGGACAATTTCATTTTGTTTCTGGATTATTGGCTATACTTTTATACAAGCAAAATTTTCTCTTTATGGCTAAAAGCACAAACTAACTTAAACATCCATTAACTAGACAAATACATCTTGGGAACCTTCTATGTTCTGTGTACTGAAAACCACCCAACAAGGTTAAGCGTGAAGTAGAATCCCTAAAATCCTTCAAGTAAATATCACCCTGCCCTTCCCATTAAATAAGCCTTTCTGTCATTGTATATCTTTTTCTCTGGTTATTTGGAAAATATAAGAGCCCATACATTTCTTTCTACCTCTTTTTTTTTTAAAATAAGGTTTCATTATAGTTCAAAGTCTTCTTTCCTCATAGCTGGAGCAAATGAATATAAACTACACCTGGATTTTGTTTGCTTGCTTGCTTTTTTGTGGGATACTTGGGCTTCTCCATCTCATTCTTCTTATTTAAACCTGTATGAATATGTGGCCCAAGACACATCTATTGATCTTTTTATAGAAACACTGAGCTCAGACTTGACTGACATGTTCAAAAGTTCTACAAGTGGATGCGTTAAGCAATGAAAAGCAACTTGACAGCTTTTTCTAATGATACAAATTGTGATGTCAAAGTCGATTCCTTCCAGCCATCTATAAAAGATGAAAACATGCTTATTTTCATGGATTGAAACAGAGTGAGTGTCATTGTAAAACCTAATGAGTGCAAACACTCTCACAGGTGCCTTTAGCTAAACAGGAAGAATGGATAACACATTCTAGGTATAACTCTGAACTACGCAGGTCTGTATGAACAGGAATGATTTGACTGTCCCCAGACCTAGTGAATATAAATTTTTCAGTTGAACTTAATGTGCATAACCAATTATAATTTTCTAATTAGAAGCAATGTAAGTCATTAGACTACATCTATATTTAGCTAAAAAAACAAAGGCTCAACTCAAACTAATATCTCTCTATTTCTCATCTATCTATCTATCTATCTATCTATCTATCTATCTATCTATCTATCTAATTTTTAATTAGAAGCAATGTAAGTCATTAGACTATATCTGTATTTAGCTAAAAAAATCAAAGGCTCAACTCAAACTAATATCTCTCTATTTCTCTATCATATATATATTTGTCCTCTATCACATATCCTCTTTCATCTATCTATCTATGTATCTATGTGTTTATCTATCTATCTATCTATCTATCTATCTATCTATCTATCATCTATGTATCTATTTAGCATCTATCTTTCTATCTCTATATTACTATAGTTATCTATTATCTATCCTCTATCAGCTATCTGTAATCTATCTATCTATCTATCTATCTATCTATCTATCTATCTATCTATCTTATCATCTATTTACTTTTCTCTCTCAATTTTTTCCTTTATTCCATCCTTGCCTCGAACACATTGTATAGCTGAGGATGACGTTGAAATGATTAATCCTTATGCATGTATCTTCCCAGGGCTTAATTCCAGGTATGCACCTTATAGACAGCACATCTGATGCTGGGTATTGAGCCTAGAGCTTTATGAATGCTCTGCAAGCACTCTGTCACCCGAGTTGATACTACAACAGTTGCATCTTCAATTTTGTACATTAATAAATTGTGTGGGTTTCTATCTCTCAGATCTTGTACATTTAAGGTATAATAAGTTGGATGACACTGATATAGGCCAATAGGACACATGAGGACATACCTTTTCATGTATGGAAAGAAACAAAGACATGGAACTGGAACACAGCGGGCAGGTAGAGACAAGCGTGTGTTTAAAACTTGCTTTCAGAATTTTTTTTAAAAGTTATTTGGGCAAAATTTATTAAATATCACCATATTTTGGCATCACTTGAGGTCAGAATAGAAGAAGAAGATGAAAGTGTGAAAATCCTACTGATTGAAACTAGGACAAGAGAGAGATGCACTTTTAGAAATGTATGGCACATGCTGGGTTGGATTAGACATGAGAAAACATGTATTGACGTTCTGTCATTTAGAATTTAGTTCAACATCCCTACCTTTCAATGAAGTAAGAAAAACATCCTTTGTATTTGTATGTTGTATGTGACAACATACATTTGCATTTGTATGTATGTTGTATGTGACAACATACAAATTCAGTCTCTGTATTGTAATCCAGTCTGGCAGAATAGACAGAGCATAGGGTTTGAACATTTCATTCATTCATTCATTCATTCATTCATTCAACAGATGCCTAAGAAATGCAACTGTGTGCTAACTGTATATCCGTGAACATAACACTTGGATCTTGCCTGTGTAAAGCATTTAGTCAAGGGAAAATGACAAACCATTATCACCCTAAGCCTATCCCTTACTGGTTTGTAGACCTTCTCTTTCAATTACACATTAAACCAGGAAAGGTCAGGTATCGGAGGAGGACTCAAAAGTGATACAAGCTAAATTCTGAAGGACAGAAATAAACCATTACCATGAAAACCATAGATACCTTATAAAGACAGAGAGTATTGCTGGCTCATTGTCAAGGCCCTAGGGGCAAAAGAGTCATTTCTTTAGATTCTCACAGAGCAACATTCGAATTGATAGGCACCCAGTCACTTGTATCAGTCCCTCTGAGAACTTGGAAGAACAAAGATCCCAAATCCATCCAGTTTAGCTCTATGAAATCACAATTCACATTTTACTGATGACTGGTGTTGAAAGTTGACCGTATAAGCATATGGCGAACACCAGCATTCAGTCACAGAGAGGAGCCTGCTGAGACTTAAAGGGAGATGGGCAGGAGATCACAGAGGCAGGTGGATGGAAAAACAAGTCTCAGTAAGATTTTAGTATGACATTGCCTTCCTCCAACCATAAACTGTTTCATGTCTTCAAATCTACCCCCTTTATTTTATTTTATTTTTTAGGGAAGTTACTTGGGCTCTTTTATTCCTTCCTTTAATACACTCTCAATACTACAGTGAAGCTACTGCTATTCCCATAGAGCAGAGAAGGGAACTATCAAATATTTCATATATTTGATCCAAGTTTGTTACTCTAAAAAGTGTAACAATGACTGTAAGTGTGTTATTTTAGATTGTTCAGTAAAACGCAGTGATAGGAATCGATTGTACACATGCCAACTTAGGGAAAGTTTGTACTCTGTACAATCTTACAGGACTCAAAGTCCAGCTACTTAATACAATAAGAGGTAAATATTTTCATATTTTACTGAGTAACTTATCATGGGTAGCATCTTACCTGAGCATCTTAGTTGCTGGCTAGCCTTGTATCCTTGGGCTCGGTATCTTGTGTGACCAGGCTTTACCCTGACACTGGCTGTTTCTGTTAATAATTTTTTCTCCCCTTCTCCCCCAGGACATATTATTGCCTGCATCAGGTATGGTGTTTTATCTCACTCTGGTTTTGTCCCTATCTCCTGTAGGAAAATCCCTTGGATTAACATCTATGCCCAAGTCCAACATGACAAGGAGCAGGAGATGATCGGGTCAGTGAGCCAAAGTGAAAACGCCCCCAAAATCACACTCAGTGACTTCACCGAGCCCGAGGAGCTCCTGGACAAAGAGCTGGACACGCGGGTCATAGGTATGTGTGCCACCATTCTCAGAGTCCTTTATTCTCCAGTTATCAGTCATTTGCTGGCATTGTGTGCGCCACCAGACAGTCCTGGACTGCAAGGCTGGGGAAAAAAACTGGCTACAGTGACATACTCTTCTTTTAAAATTCATTTGCCACCTCTAGCCACATGAACTTGATAGACTATATATTTTTCTTCCATTAGTCTTTAATAAAGATCAGAAACATGGGTGTCTCAGTGGAGAATAAAGTCAATTATCCACTGCTATTGGGAGTTTTTTTTTTTTTTTTTTTAAGCCTGTAAATTCAAAGTCACGTAAGTCCTTACTAATACACGAATGCAGAGTGTGGTACAGACTACCTTTACTTGGCCAATATGTTACCTGGTGAATATTCAGTACCACACGTTCCTCAACTGTAAATGGGAAAATAGGATTCTAACTGTCGTATGCTGTCTGGAATTCTGTTCTGAAATTGTTCCCCTCATTAATGATGTTCTGAATTAGTACAGTGCCCGCTTCATTGTACGTGTTTGCTACATGCTATTGTCATACTGATCAGTACAGAATACAGTGACTGCCAGTCTGTTGCTTCTAACTAGATGCTATTTTGGGAGGTGGAGAAGAAGCTCGAACTGGTAGGAATATTGAGATGCCCTCCTTCATTCAAATGTATTGCAACCTGTTACAGGCAGTTTGGTATTTGGCAGAGGAAAAAAAAAAAGACTCACCATTGAAATGGAACTTACCTTGGTTTCCTCTCTGTGTCTTTTCTCCTTTTCTGCAGGAAGCATTGCCACCATCGCAAGCAGTGAGAGCACAAAGGAAATCCCCAACTGTACTAGTGTTTAACCAAGAAGTCACATGCGCAATCACCTTCCTGACTTTTTATTTTTGATGACTACTATTCCTATTATTATGGAAAAAAATGAAAATGTCTTTTTTTACCTTTTGTTTACCAAGGGTCCCTTCATAAATAGTGGGCAGATGCTTAGCTTTGGGAAGGAAAAAAAAAGGCATTATTAGTTGATCATAATGAGATGAAAGAATATATGGTTATATTTGTGTGTTAAGAATGCATCTTCCCATCGGTTTCTTGCTTTACTCTGCTTTCAGTAGAGCAAAGTTCTTCTCGTGTCGTTCTGCCTTTTTTAAGTTGTGTTTTTGTTAACTTCGTCTTTCCCTACCCCTTTCATGCTCTGCATTACATACACATACAACACAGACCATTCCTCAGTTCAATTGCAGGACGTAGGTTGAGGGGGAGTGGACGTAGCTGCCAAAGGCGCGCACACCTTTCCGAAAGAGGCCCTGCCTCGTGCATGTCAAAACTGAGGCTAAAGATGGTGTATTGTATATAACTACAATGTAAATAGCTTTTTATTTCCTAAGAAATAATTTAATGTTTAGTAAAAAAGAAAACAGAAAAAAAGAAAGATGTGTGTGTTGGCTTCCGCACTCACCTTCAGAACTGACTGCCCCCCAGCCTGCTTGATGTGTTGGATTCTGGATACCCTCCAGCTGTCTGCCACACTCAACTCTTGCGTCTCTGTCCACACCATAGCTGGTTTCTGCTTATGTATATAAACAGGGTGGGGGAAGGCTTCTACAGGGCAATTGACAAAGGAAGGCTTCAGTGTCATTCAAGAACATGGGGGTTGTTATTCTTCCTAAGATAACATGGGAGAAATAATAAAGAATAGTAGAGACTTCAAACTGAAACTCAGTTGGGGGAGACAAGACTTTCTCTAAAAAAGAAAAAAAAAATAGGTATTTATCAGCCTGAGAAAGCAGTCCTCTCTAAAAAAATGCAGCAAGGAATCAAAGATCCTGGCATTCTGTTTTCTAATTGGATTTTGTGAATATGTACATTGCACATGATGAGCTGACCAGCTGTTCTGAGCTCAGAAGAGTCTCTGGGCATTATGTGAGGTCCAGTGAGCATCTCCTAGTATGACAAGAATCAGAGAGGCTGGATGGGAGTTCCCACTTGTGGAATCTCCAAGTCTGTGCAGACCCTGCAGGCCAAACAGAGGTCTAGTCTTTAATGATATTAGTCGGAATAATTTAGGCAAAGCTGTGCTATTTGCTTGTCAGATGTACACAACTTCCTTAAAGTCAGACGTCGGCCTTCAGTTCCCTTAAGGTAGTTCTCCTGCTTCTGGGGTGAATGGCTTTCAAAGCTTGTATTTACTTTTCTAGCACCCCAGCCCCTCCACCTGTTAAACATGCCAATCTCTTTTCTGTAGGATCATTTTACACCATGCTGCAAGCATCGTTTTCATTTTCAGGCTCTGCCTGTGCACACTTGTTTCAAAGAATGATATACTGTATATATATATATGAGAAGAAAGGCCACATTTTGTACCTGTTAACCTTCATGGGATGCTGTTCATATTCCTCTTTGTGAGACACAGGGAGAATGTGATAGAGAAATCTAGCTGGCTACAGCATAGATCAGTATTAGAAGGGTTTCTAAAGATTCTTCTTTTTCATTTCAAGGGTTAAATGGGGCAGACAATTGCAATATGTGTACTAAACACTGGGATACAGTGCATGAGTCATATCTATATATATACAGTATATGTACATATACTGTTCTTGGTTTTATTGTTCCATTTGAATATTTCTACTGTAAAAAAAGACAGTGGTTTTGAAATTGTTGAAAATAAATGTATTTTTGTACATCAACGCTATATACTTGGCGGAGAATTCTCTCTTTTAGTGTTTTTATTTTTTACATACTGTATCCATAAGACATGGCTGCAATAATATTACATAGACATTACACCCTGCATCCCCCAAAAGGAAAGGCTTTTGAAACACATATGTTTGTATCTTCTGTTTATGAGTCTTGGGATAGACAATAGTTTGGTGAGTTCCTGGGCTTGCTGGCTAGGTTGGAATTCCCTGCAAACTGGAAGAGAAAATTGCAGAATTCCACATGGGACATGCTGAAACCTGGTGTGGATGTTTAGCCTTGTGTCTATCTACCTTTGCTTACATTGCCATGTCTAACATCAAGGTCCAAGGAAATATATACTCGTCCTCCTGTGTTGCTGGTCACTACTAGACTACAGAGAGCAAGTTGTGGATACATATTTCCTGTACAGGGAGGAAATGAACAACTTATAACAACAGTGATTTGCTAGCCATGTTTATCTTTCATAGCCCTAGTGGGGCTTCTGTTAAATGATCTCCTGAAATCAGAGTCCATGTTTCTTATTCAATGTGAATGGTCAGGTCTTTGGGCATAGAGATTAGTAACCACACACTTTGAATACCAATTTCCAATGAGTGGTTGATCTGAAACTGCCACTCAGATCTTGTAGATATTACTTAGTTACTTTGGTGTTGCTGTGAAGAGACACTATGACAATGGCAACTTCTAAAAAAAATAACTTATTTTGGGGACTTAAAGTTCTGTGACCCTCAAGGCAGGATGGCAGCGAGCATGGCAGTAGACAGGAAGGCAGACAAGTATGGTGCTGTACAGTAACTAAGAGCTTCCCTATAATCCACAAGCATGAGGCAGAAAGAGAAAGCTTACATTCTGGTTCATAGGCATAGGGGAGAGAGGGAGAGATAAGAGGGAATGGAGTTGGCTTGTGAAAATTCAAAGCCACACTTCCTCTGACCAGGCCACATCCCCTTATCCTTCCCAAATAGTTCTATTAAGTTCTGACAAAACATTCAAATATATGAACCTGTGGAGGAAATTATCATTTAAACCACAAGAAGATATGAACAGAAGGAATGAAAACTGGGGAGAAATAAGTCCTCCCTTTGATCTGCTTCTTCTTTCTGATAGCGGTTTGGAGTGTAAGTTCAACTTCAATTTTTTCCTTTGGTTCTTAGATGGGTAGGTAATGCTCTCCTTCACATTGGGTTCTTAGGGCATGTGAACTATGCCCTACATTAAGGATTGTAGGTATTATGTTTATATCTCTTTATTAAGTATAATACCTAATATATTACTGAGGGTCTCAGAAAGCTAAGAAAGCAGAAAGGTTTGGCTTATAATTTAGATCATGTTTTGAAAACTGATCAACTATTGTGGAATTGTATTTCAAGACAAGGGATTAGGCAAATGTGGTTTTCTTTTGATGTCACTATATTTAGAAATTATGCATAATTCTTCATATGACTTTTCTTGAGTCATAATCATCTTTGCATTTCTTTTGTGCAGTGTGAGGATTGAACTGCATCTTACACATGCTGACCCAGTGTTTCCACACAAACTACATGTTCAGGCTACAAGTTGTGAAGCTAGTTTCTTTGCTTCATCAAGTATCAAGAATATTCCTTAGGGATCTCCTGAAGAAGCAGTAGGCTTTTTAGACTATCAGTTTAAAAACTAAAAGTAGCTATATGTCTTTAATAAATTTTAAATGTAGAGCTTCTCAAATGGTGTAAGGCGTCTAAAATATCACCTCACCAGAAAGGTGCTGCTTCCCACAGAAGTTGAGTTCTCCTGTTTATGTCTGGGTTAATGAAGTTACTCCACTAGATTAGCCAGGAAACAAAATGAAAGAAAAACAGTAGAAAGTTTGAGTCAGCCAAACTTTTGATCCAAGCCCTGGCTAATAATAGACTCTGGAATCACCACCAGCATGTGTCTTTCAGATATCTCAGAAGTAGACTGAGGGACAGGCAGAGGGTAGATGTATGGTTGGCTTTAGCTGTTTCTGTTCAGGGTTCTTCATGCTAAAGAATCTCTTTGCATTAGAATTCTGTTCTCTAAGGCTATTCTAGACCCAACAGCTAAGCCTGAACAAATGCTGAGATGCCAGGGTCCAGATATCAATTCTGTCAGCAGACTCAGGTTTCTCTGCCTCTAAAATGGCTCAGAGACAGACCACAAATAGGAGTCCCATCTCCTGCGTCCTGATACACATTAGTCTACAGATGTGAGAATAGCTTCCAGGTTTGTCCTTTTCCTCTCGGGGAACAACTGAAATACGGAAAGTCACCCAATTGTATTATCTGAAGTAAAATCATTGCAAATTAATATATCAGTGTATTATTTTATACAAAAAACTTTGAGACACAATTTAGGAGATTTCTTATCAGCAGATGCTTATTTCAAACCATAAATTCCATATATATAATATACATACATACACACACACACACATACACACACACAGACACACACACACACACACACACACACACACACACGCGCGCGCGCGCGCGCGTGCGCGCACATACCACTTCATGGCCTAGTTATTGTGTGGATCTTCAGGAATGTGAAAAGCCTATTTCTAGTTTTCCAGAGTTTTTCAAATTCGTTGGTATGGACATGCTAGAAGAACTAGCACTGTAAGGGATAAACTTCATGGCCTAGTTATTGATGTGTGGATCTTCAGGAATGTGAAAGGCCCATTTCTAGTTTCCAGAGTTTTTCAAATTCGTTGGTATGGACATGCTAGAAGAACTAGCACTGTAAGGGATAAACTGAGCTTCAGTGAGGAATGCGGCTCTCCTATTTTTACACGTAATATCACAGCAGACCAAAAGACCATGTCTCTTATAAAACTACAAGGTCAGAACCATCTCACACCTTCTTAAAATTACAAAATGCCATTTTCACTACTGCAGACGCCTAGGTATCACTAGACAGCCTGGTTGTAAACCAGTATGTCTTCCATATTTACAGTGTTCAGGGGGATTAAAACATAAGTCACTGTGTGTGTTCTTCATGTAGCAGCTCCTAGCACCCACGTTCTGCTGCCTTGTTAACACAATTGCTTGGCAGCCCATGGCCAGATGTCCTTGCTTCTCCCCACTAAACTTAAATAAAGCTGCTCGATAAACTGTCTCAAGTCTCATATGCTTGCCACTCGTCTATTAAAGAGGTTGGCCCTACTCATTAGGGGAAAAGCCAGAGAGATAGCACACGAAATAGGCATGGCACATTCTGACACAAACCAGATGCTGCCAAGTGTTCTTGTCTGCTTTCACAGCACTGCCAAGGTGCCCAACTATGACTTCTTAAATATCTATTGTCTCATGAAGCCCCTTAACTTCTCTTACTTACCTGTAGCTGCCTGCAGCTATGGGAAACCGGATTCTCCTGAGAGGAAGCCTGGGAATGAAAGGGAATGGAGGGTGAGAGAAACATGGGGCCAAGACAAAGTATTCTGATCAAGGCCCGAAGTTTAATATTTTGCTTTCACATATAAAGGGGAAACCCCACCCCCCAGAGTCTCGTTCAGCCCAGGGGCTGGGCAAGGAGATAGCAGGGCTAGCTCAGCAGGCAGTCCATTCTTCTTAGCTCAGGCAGCAGGCTCCAAGGGCCAAGGCTGGTAATGCAATGCATCTCAGGTCCTACTATTGCTTGATCTATTGTGGTAAATGACTTGCAGGCCTTCTCAGGCCTAGGGGAAGGGCACACTTACCTTGGAGAAACATGGTGTTTTTTGAAAACTCACTGTGTTTTAGATCCATACACAATGGAGTGTTGGATACAAAAAAACAACAACAAAACAAACAAAAACCCTCAAACAACAACAACAATAACAACAAAAACAGAAGAAAAGAAAACCTCAGGGTCAAATTTTAATTCTCAGGTAAACTAAGTGTCTCTGTAGAACTTAGAGCTACCACCTTCTAATTATCTGAGTCCTTCTAAAGCAAAATTGACAAATATGGTCCAATGTTCCTATTTTTACGTTGAAGATAAAGGCATTTGTTTTATAAGGTTGGTACTTAGGTTAAGTGATCCAATGTGGATGAGTACATATAAATAATGAACTTGTTCTGAAAAACCACCCCCATTGCTCCGGCTCCTGGTCAATAACAGTTGAAAAGTTATCTAACTAGCTTCTCAGTTCTAGTGTACCACAAGAGGACCATCAGAGTTCTCTAGAGATATGTTATTGGATGTCTCTCAAAAAATGAACAGAATTTTGTTTAAAATATGTTGTCACACATTCATTCCCCCAAATCAATTGATTTGATTGCTTTCTCCCCTAATATAATTGATTTTACTTTGCTTATGCTACATGGGAGGGGATAGGAGATGGGCTTCTCTCCTCAAGGTTAGCAGAAATGCACCACAGAAAAAAAAGCTCAAAGGCTCCCAGATTCTGAAATATGCTCACTCTTACCTTATGGATGCATCATATACAGCTATACCAACTGGACAAAACCAGCTTGATGTCTTGCTCAGGTTCAGGCATTTCTAATAAAACTTGCTTCTTGCAACTTCCTTTTCATGCAATATTCTGAGACACTAAACACAGCCTCAAGTTCTGGAATCTCTCAAAGCCTCACTAATGGTCACTGCTATATGTTCCTTCCTCACAAACTTTGAGAAAAAGTACAATAAAAATAATGTGTGAGAATGCACCATATTTAGAGCCTGGAAGGCAGATCAAGTGATTGTCAAGTACTGGTGTTCATTTAGTCATTGCTTGGGAGGAGTTGATCCAGGCTATGCATAGAAAATGAAAAGTTTTTAATTTTAATTTTAATTTTTTTCCCAAATCTGCTTATATACCATTTTAATTACATGAAAGTATTAAGGTCAGTTCTAGGTTGAGGAACTAGCAATACAATAGATGCAAATAGTCAAGGAACAGGCAAGGCAATAAACACAAGTAGTCAAAGAACAAAAATGAAAAGTCTTTTGAAAATGCCATTAAGAAACAGAGAAATAGATAATGGCAGTCATAAATGCATCTGTCATTGCTGGTGAGTTTTTGGGAAGCAGTGATATCTGTAGCTATAAGAGTAAACACATAATTTGGGACCCTCAATGATTTACTTCCCAAAATACTTGGGAAAGAGACTTCTGAAGCTGAATCACCTGTGTGCATCCAAAGTGTCCCATGTCCCATGAAAAAGTCCTGATTCTACCCCTTTTGGACCTCTCCCAAGATATTATTAAAATGTGGTATTATAATGTAGTTGTCATATTTCCTACAAATGATTGTAGCTGCAGTGACAAGGAACTGCCGGTGGGGACAGCTGCTCAACTGTGGTGAGTGAGAGGGGAAGAAGCAGCCATGGCAACAGAGAGAAAGCAGAATTCCTTCTTTTGTCCCAGTTTGTCTCCTTTGGTTTCTGGGCAGAATTACCTGGGAAGCACATCATTGTCTCCATGAACAATGCAGCTGTTTCTTGGAGTGCCTGAATCATGTTCTCATTCCATCCTTCCAAAATGGTATGGTTCAATTAGAAGATTGCTGGGATTCTTCTATCAGCAGCTGGAACTTTTCAAAGGAGGGGTTCTGAGAAATCAAGTTAATCTTTGTCAATTAGAAAGCTCTACTTGACACGTTCCCATTTCAACATGTCAATTTCAGATTCTTCTCTGGGAGGGGAGAATACAGATGCTCCCCAGATTTCTAATCTATTTATAATGGTAACGAGGCAACTGGAGGCACTGTGTGCTCATCATGAGCTCATCATGTTCTGCTATGCCTTGTGCGTCCTAATTAGTGGTATGTTGCTTGCCTACTGATCAGGTTGGGAGACACATCTAGGCAGTAAGCACAGGGAGGACAAATAGGAAGATAAAGTCCTGAGCTCGGTAGAGCTTCACTATTGGCAGAGTTTCTATCAACAGGTGGGTTTCACCTTGCAATGAAATGTATCTTGTTAAGTATGAAGCCATCATTCCCATCAGTGATAACAGAAACATGGGAGGACTCCAAATTCTCATCACCTTGCCATATAGGATCTATCTGTAGGGAAATGCCATCCTTTCAAAATCTCCCAGATCCTCCAGAATAAAAGGGAGAAATTATACATACACATTTAACTACTCATGCTAGGTCTTTTTGTGGGCCTGAGGGAAGGATACACTGATGATCAAGACACATTTTAAAAATATGTTATTTATTACTTAAATGGGAACCCCGTTCTAAGTGAATGGAGCACTAGCAATATCTACTTTGAGGAAAAAAATAACCATCAAATCAGAGTATGCAAGGAAATGGCATGCAAAATCAGCTTCACTTAGGATTCATAGAACATGTTTGTCCAGTCAGGAATTATGCCTGTATTCCTTCCATGTACACTTGAATTCTTTTTATCCCTTCAGATCATAGTCAATGAATGATCGTCTAATTCTCATCCCCAAAACTGTTTGTGGGAATCAACTTTCTGCTTTGAAGTCTTCCAGGGCCTCTTTCTAGGGTGATGAGTCCCTACCAGGATCAGTGAGCAGAGCTCCAGGGATTTTTATAAAAAGATGTTTAAAATATTATACCTGTTCCTGTTTTGGGTTGTAGAAAATAGACACCTCCCTTGACTAATTCAAGCACAGAAGACATTATCAGAAAGATATCAGGAGGTCATGACATAAAATCATGTTTCTAGAATGAAGCCGGAAAAGAGGCTTGCATTAAAACAGGCATGAAGGGAGGGGAACTGTTCTCCTCATAGCATCTCATTAGAGACTGCCTCCAGAATGAGGGCTTCCAGTCATATATTCTAATTTGTGTGGCTAATGATATAAACTTGCAGACGAGTTCCCCAACTGATGGCTAGGTCACAAGTCCAGCCAGTGTTGTGAGATAGCTAAGTGCATTTCCCAAAGTTGAGGCATTGAAGCTCTCAATTCCTGGCATGTTTGAGTAAGAGTATGGTTGAAGATTGGGTTTTTAAATGCTGACTAATTTAAATGAATTGCTACTGATATTTATGGTATATTTATAAGAAGGAAGAAGGTATTGAGGTGGTTCAGTGTGTAAATGTACATACCACAAAACCTGAAGAACTGTGTTCAATTCCAAGGACTCATATAATAGAAGAATAAAACCAAATTCCTATAAATTGTGCTTTAACCATCACATGTGTGCCACGGAACCCACATACATACACACATAACTCATATACATACATGTGTGTGGATGTGTGCATACACTCATACATGCATACACTCATACCATGTTACACTCATAAATAAATTAATAAAGATTCCACAAACATTTTCAAAGAAGAAACCAGGATCTGAGTGCCAAGTGGCAGCCCTGTGAAAATGACAATCTGGCAAATTAAGCTTAGGCTCTTAACTTATAGAAAATTACTAAAATAAATATCAGTTGTTTGAGACAGCCAATGCTTTGTTACAGCACCATGTCAGCAAATTCAACTCTGATCAGATGTTGTCTTTAGGAACAGAGGTAAAAAGACAGTGGGGTTGACTAGACATTTAGATGATCTGAAGGAGAAGAAATTATATTCTCTTCCTCTGTACGACCAAAGAAAATAAGTGAGTAGGGTTATGAATGCAGAATTGAGCTGGAAGCTGGTTGTTCACTTGACAAACATTGTAATTACTATTGAACATTCATTGAGACCAAAAGAATTAAATATCTGTCATTGTGCTATGGTAAGAATTTCAGATACGAATGCGACACACAACATTGCTTGTCTCTTGGAACTTAAATTAAAAAGTGTCCTAATAAATAGCCAGTCTTTAATTGCACATCAACTCTCTTAGGGAACAATGTGCTTTGATAATGTAGAAAAAATATAACAGAGAGGAGGGAGAAAACTCTAGTCTTTTTCTTTGAGGAATGGTAGTAGTTCAAAAGCTAAGGAAGAATTCTCAAAGATTATTATTACATTCACATATGGATTAAAAAATGTTGATATTGTCTCATTTTACCCCATGTATAATATCCCTTTCCCTTATCTCCCTGGCAAGAGTATGAAGGATAAAGTTGGGGGTATGTCTGAACTAAAGGTTGCATAGGAATACCATGGGGGAATGCTGAGAAAATGGTGGGAAAGATAATATATAAAATAAAATTACTCTATACTTTTTACAATGTTGACCTATTTTACAATTATGGAGTTTATATTTTTTGTGTTCCTTCAAGTTTTAAAAATCAATAGATATTGGCTTCATGATTGTGAAGAAAGAGAAAAATGAAAGTCACATTAATGTACATAATGTTTTTCAGATCTAGTGGCTTCCCAGATATTGTTCTAGAATTTTTTTTAATATGCTTGAAAAGAAAACACAATGAGATTATTCTGCAATATAATTATTAACCACAGTTTAGAAGAAACTATAGGTCAAAGATGGACTGTGGTTTTAAATAAAGCTTGGGGTAGCATACAATCTGCCATAAAATAGATAGGTTATTGGGCCATACAAATAGAAAAAAAAAGAAACTATAATTACTTAGGTCCTTCACAATGAGTCTTAAAAGATACAGGAAATCACTGTGCAGGATTCTTGGCAAAGGAAATGGCTCTTACATTCCTCTCTGCTATTCTTTTATCTTATTCCTTTCACAAAAGTGTAGAAAGCTTTTGTTTAGCAGTTTTGTTGGCAACATCTCATCCATAAGTAATTTGCCATTGTTAACAAATGTTGGAACAGAACACCACCAATTAAAGTTTTAAGTGGTTATCAAACATGGCAAGAGATTCTACATGAACTCTGAGGTGAAGGATGCAGCATGAGGAAAACATCACTGGTGCTGAGAAACACCCTAAACAGACAGAAAACTTCCCAGTGAGTTTTCTCCCTAAGATCTAACACATACCTGACTCTGGTATTGGGCTATGGCTACAGATAGAGATATACAACTCTCTCCCAGGACCCTGGGGTATCCCAGGACTCAAAGAAATCTCAACAGCATTAGGAAGGGATCTGATCCCGGAACAGGTTTTTATTTTCAGGTTCTCCTTTTAGTGGGTGTTTATTGACATACCATGCAACTACATCCACAGCACCATCATCTCTTCTCCGTTGTCAGACGTCACACAAACCTCTCTAGCCCACATCATTTGAATCCATCTCAGGGCAGAATTGTATTGTTGCAAAAATAATTTACCTTTTGTAGCATTATAGATCCAGATTGTCCCCAACTACAGTATTTGCTAACAATATACCTTGGCTTTCTAATCTACTCAGAGTTCAACTTTCTTTCTTGTTCTTGTGAAAAAAAATAATAATTCTAGAATAGAATAAACTCAGTATAACTAGACATTATCTCCATCCCATCATTCTTCTGTATTCCTAGGATGTCTGTATGGCTGAACACAGTGTGTCCTCACTAGGACCCAAGCACAGGAAACCTCCATCCCAAAGGTTTCCCTTTTGTCCCCTCTGCTACAAGAACCTTACTTGAGCCAATTCAACAACGGGGCAGAGCCTTTCTTACTTTCATCAGGAGAGAAATAAATTTAGAAGAGACCGCCTCTATGCCAAATCTCTACTGACCTAATGTTTACACCTGTTCTTTTGTCAAGCCTCAAAGATGAGACAATAATTTTGTAGAGGCAAACCCAGAGCTGGGCAACGTGAGGTTGGGCCTGTGATGTGGTTTAGGGCTTTTGCAGATAATTCTGAATAGCTAAACACAGCAGATCTTGCCAACAGGATGCCATCCTTTGTCTATAACAGATGCAGAGGCTAAGCAAGGTCTTCCTTTTCCACCAGCCGACTAGCATTGCTATCCAACCAGTGCATCAACTTGCTTGTGCCTTTTATGATCTTGTGATTACTAAAAATGGAATCACCACAAGCACCACCACCACCACCACCACCACCACCACCACCACCACCTTAGCATACTGGTCTCTTCCTCTCCTCTTCCATTTTTTCTTCTTCTCCAGCATCACTATTTTTTTCTTTACTACTTTCAATTTTTTTTAAAGAAGTAAATGGCAGTGATAGGGGTTAAAACTCAACAGGGCTCATAATATCTCTGACAGAGGGAGAAGAAATATTTGTATATTATATAACATTCTCCAAGTTACTCACCAGAAGTTTCATTTTTCACTAAAGTATTTTCCTTATCTTATAACCAATGATATGAATATATTTCACAAAGTTTAAAAGATTGAATTACATTTTGTAGGGTAACTGCTAAGATTCATGGAGTCCCTAGGTATATGTACCAATACCATTTTACATTTAGTTTCTTTTTTTTTCACTTTGAAAAATTCTTTCTTTGTGAAGATACACTAACAGGTTTCTCTCTTCATTCTGATTCAGGGAAGACTGAAAATACTTGCTATATTGCTTAATAAAAAGAGCTTCATAGAATGAAGAACAGTTTTGTTTGTGAGCCAAGTCCCTGGGGATCTAAGATGACCTTACCTAGGTTTAATAGGTTGCTTTTGAGCACAGATGAATACTGACTAATAGGCCCAGATTGGAATCTTCTGGGTGGGGTCACTGGCCCCAGGGACAATGGAAGCTACCAACATATATTCCAGATTAGAATGTTAGTGGAGCCGTCACAGCTCGGATACCCAATCTCTGGAGAGAAGCTGAAAGTTCATCATTTTGCAATGCTGCTGCTACTGGAAGGCATTCCCAAAAGATCAACATGCATATTGGGTTTTCAAGGTGGCTATAACAAATTACCTAGGCTGAGTGGTTTAAAATAATATGATTAAATTGGGTCATGGTTCAAGACTCTGGAAGTACAAACTCAGAGTTTTAATGTGTTGGTTGGGTTGTTTCCTAGAGGACCGAGGTAGAATTCATTCTGTTTTTCTCTCTTAGATCCTGGTTGTTTCTGGCATTTCTTGTCATTCCATTGTCATAGTATCTTTCTTGTCTTTGCATCCTTCATTTATGTTCCTTGTGAGCTCTTTCCTTTCCCATGATGACATACCACATTGGGCTCAAGGTCTATATGGTAACCCAGCATGTGCCTATCTCAACATCTTGGTTACAGTATCTGCATAGCTTCTCTTTTTAAATAAGAAGCAGTTACAGTCACCAGTTCTGGATGACTGCACCTTTGGTCATAATTTAAATCACCAGATTATTGTCCATTACTGTTAGGGCAGGGCCTCAAGGCAGAAATCTGAAGTAGAATGTTTCTCACTGACTTTCTCCTGGGATCACAGTGAGAAAAAATTATTTGTTTTGTTTTGATTTGGTGTGTGTGTATGTGTGTGTGTGTGTGTGTGTGTGTGTGTGTGTGTGTGTGTGATATAGAGCCAAATCCTCAGACAATGTTGTTGCCCACAGTGGTCTGAACCCTTCTGTATCAATTAACAATAAAAAACAATGCCCTACAGACATGCCTGCATGTCAATCTGACCTAAGCAATTTCTTAGTTGAATCTCCTCTTCTCAGATGACTCTAGGTTGTGTCAAGCTGACAATTAAAGCTAACAAGTGAGCTGGACAGTGGTGGCACATGCCTTTAATCCCAGCACTTTAATTTTCTTAGAGATAAGAAAATTCTCACCTATATTTCTATCCCCATTTCTGAATGAAGGAGAAAAGAGTAGAGTAGTCTGACTTCCCCCTTCTTGGGTTAGTCTGACTTCTCAGGTTCTAAAGCATGGATATATATAATATATATATATATATATATATATATATAATATATATATATATATGAATATATATATTCTCTTATAGTGGACAATGTGCTGCAATGATATGGTCATCCCATTGAAAAAGGAAGAATTTTCCTTCAAATACAATATTCTGTATTTTTTATGAAATGGAATCATTTTACCTGTAATTTGCCTTGTAGTTTATAGGTTGGGATGTTGCGGGAAGAAGCTTCACATATGTCTAAACTGGATCAGATGCATCATTCACACTTCTCAGACCATCCTGTGTTAGGATTTGTGGTCTGCATCTTATAAGCAAGTTAGTGCACATTTATTTTCCTTGTCTCTCTCTTCAAGTTCATGGGAACCCTGTTGATAGTTGGCAGAATGTGTGAAATAAAATTGGAGTATGTTTTAATAACCCGATCTCTTGTAAGTCTACTTAATTCTCTACAACTATTCTGTTGCTTCATAGAAAACATATTCTAACACTCAAGGGATTTGCTTCTCCTTATCTAAGTTGGAATGGGGCTTTCAAATGACCCAAAATTGATTTGTGAACTAGAAGATGTAGGGCCAGTAATAGAAAAGAACATGGGACAGCGTGAGGAGAGACACACTGAAGGGGGTGATAACTTTTGTCCCAGTGTATGCACAGCTTGCCTTTGCTTTCATACAAGTTCAGCCCTGCCTAAAATGGACAATACATCTTATAATGTAGATGTGCCCTAGATCCTTCTTGACTTCACTATATTAGCCTGGAAAACTGTCACATCTTCCTTTTTAATTCTTAATTTCCTTATTTTATATGTTTGTTAAAAATAGATTTTTATATCCAACATATTCTGATTATCGTTTTCCCTCCCCCAGACTGTCCCAGAGCATTCTCCAACTTCCCCACCCACCCAAATCTATACTTTGTCTTGATCCCTCTCGTTAGAATACAAACAGGCATCTGAAAACCAAAATACTCAAATAAAATTAGATAAAATAAAAACCAACAGGACAAAACAAACAAATATAAGCAGGAGAAAAGGAGACAAAGGAAAAGCTCAAGAAACGCATACAGATGCAGAGATACATGTTTATACCCACAGAGCAATCTCCCAAAACACAGAACAAAAAACCCATAGCATGGACACAAAGGACCTGTTAAGGGTAAACAAAAATACCCTGACAAATCATCATGAGACAAAGAACCTCCCAAAAATGACATTGGGTTCATTTTAGGCATCTACTGTTGGGCATAGGGCCTGGCCTTGTGAGTGCTATGAAACCCAGCTACACTCCATTAAAGAAAACTAATTTTTCATTTGTAAGCAGTTTATCAACTGGAGATAGCTTCTGCTTTAGGGACGTAGGTTGTGTCCACTTCCATTCTCAGTGCTGGGACCCCTCTATGGTACTGTGCTGGGCCTGTGTATGCTACCATAGTCTCTGTTAATACATATGGGTGCATCTTGCTGTGTTTAAAAGACCTTGCTTCATTTTCCTGGCCCCTCCCATGTCCTCTGGCTCTTACAAGCTTTCTGGCTTCCCTTCTACTGGGACTTCTAGCCATTAGGGGGAGGGGCTTGATGGAGACATCCCCATTTAAGGCTAAGAGCTCACAGGGTCTCCTACTCTCTGCACATTTCCTGGTTCTAAATCTTTGTATTTGTTTCCATCTGCTGCAGGAGGGAATTCCTCTGATGATGGCTAGACACTGATCTATAAATACTGCAGAATGCCATTAGGGGGTCATTCCGATGGTACATATTATTTAACAGAACAGTAGTATTTGGTTTTCTCCCAGGTCCCTGGCCTCCCAAGTATCAGGTTCTTGGGCCACCCATGTAGTGTCGGGCATGGTTTATATCATGGAGAGGACCTTAAATCCAATTGGACGTTGGATAGATAGTCCCACGAAAGCTAACCTTTACACTCTACCTTTATCCATTCAAATCCTAACCCAAATAGGAAAATGGGCTCATCCTATATGCGATTTCCCTAAGAGCCCATTCCAGTGAGCCCAGCTTGCTTTCTTTTACCCACCTCTGCTTGGCTGGCTTATGTTTCTGTCCTGACTGTAGTGTTTCTATCACGTGTACACCCTTATTAGGTAAGACACAGGGAGATAAAGTCCCAAACATGTAAAACTTAAGTCAAAATGCCCTCAGCTCTGCTTCTTATCTTCTTACACAATCTGCCTATCTTTATCTAGTAATTCAGTCTCTCAGGAAACCTTCCCAACTCTACAAAACAGGAGTCAGTTCTGAAGAGAGTTCACTGCCCCCACCTGGCCTATCTTACCAACTCATTATATGTATCAAATGAGATGCCGCATTCTGTAGTGAATTTAATATACTGGCTTAGAGCTATTACAAAGAGCTGAGAGGGAAGGCAATTTCCTGCCTCTCTCTTCACTGTGTTTGCACTTCTGTCTTCTTCCATGTGCTCAACACTAGCATTTATGAGGGCTGGCTGCTGAAGTCTCTTTAAAAGTTACATCTCAGCCTACCATGGGGCAAGACTGTGAAGTGTGGTCTAGGCTCCAGAGTGTTCAAAAGCAGACTTGAGATGGCATCTTGACTGAACTCTTTCTCCATCTTCTCTCTGCTTTCGTTCTGACTCCTAGAGTGGTCTCATAATAAATGCACCACATGCTACAGATACTTGTCTTGGTTTTTGCTCCTAGGAAATCCAACATAAGACACTATTCCTTTGTGGTCAGATCACAAAAACAAAGATTACAGCCACATCCTGTGTTTCAAAGTGCCTATTGCTATAAGACATATTAAGCCACCTTGTTCATTTTAAATATGATATCAAAAAGGAACAGAGGAGCTGGTTCATTAATATGAGAAGCTGAGTGTCACAGTCTCTGTGTAGTGAACCACAGTAAGGGGCCCCTGGGAGATGGGGTGGCTGGAGCAGGGGCTTCTTATGGTTTATAAGATGCCCAACACAGTGCGGTCCCTTGAGATTAAATGTCTTGTCACAGCAATAGACAGCTTCCTCTCCTGCAGGAGTGTGATTTCCATGGCTATTAAGACTCCAAACTCAACAATAATTATCTTCTGTATAAGCAGAGCTTTCCTGAAAGCGATTGTTCATGGGAACATCTGGTGTGTGAATGGAAGGCTCGTATATTTTTGCTCCTTCTTCCCCACAGCCAAAACTAAGTGAATACTTTAAAAGGCTGCCCCTGCTTTCTTCCCCACAGCTGGAGTACTTCTTCATTATTTAACTTTGTATTTCCGTCACTGCACAAACAGCTCCATGAAGCCCTTGCCTGGTGGGAAGGAGGGGTATGAGTCTCTCTTGATAACTAAAATGTCCAAACATGTTGACTACAGAAAGCAATGATATATAACACTATTCAGTCATTGCTGTTAATACATAGTTGTCTTACCTTTCCTAGCTATGACTTTCCGTCCCACAGGTTTCCTTTTCCCTCCTTCCTTTTCCTTTCCTTTTCTTTCTTATTGTAATATCTACGTGCATGCCTATCTGCACACATATTCTTTCTCACATGCACATATGCATATCACATCCTTCTGTTTATGAAGATGCTTGGAGCTGTGTACCCGATGTTTCATAGGTGAAATCTCCATCCATTCGTTCATATATGATTTTTATTTTACTTTTTGCAGCTGAACTTTACAAAGACTGTGGATACTTTGGAGTACTCAGAAAAATTGCTGTTGTCTATATTGCTATCATCAGTGATATGGTGTCCTTTGGGTAATAAATCGTCTATTTACTCTTGCATAGTAATACTAGCGAAGAGCATGGAATTAGAACTGGAATTATCTGGAAACTCCAGCTAGTGACCTTGGCAAGTAACCTAACTTTACCAGACCTTTTATTCCTTTCATCTCAAAATGTAAATAATAATAGTAAGATCTTTGTGGTTATGTGAAAAGAATTTCTGCACATCAAACTGAGCTCTTATTTTTCAAATGCAAATCAGGTTACCCCCTATTGGTGAAATTAAAGTGATGCCCTGCTTATACACTGAAGGCCTAAAAGCATCCATAAGCCTAAAATCAGCAATAGGCCTGACATACATGCCTCCTAACACAAAGTCTTGGGTCTCTGTGGAAAAACACTGAAACAGATGGCTATAAGCTATTGTAAACAGGCAGCTTTTGTGGAAATTTACCAGTCATAGACCTTGTAAATAGGCAGCCTTGGTGGATAGTACCAACTTAGATAAGGACAAGTGAATCATAGGCAGAGTCATAGTGACCTGTCCCCTGAACCTTTACCCAGCTGATATCCTGTTCTGAAAGCTATCTGTACTCCACCTGAACACCTATGTTCCTGTGTCATCCCCTTCCCCACTTCCTGTATTTTTGTGTTTATAACCCCTGTGTTAAAAAGTAAAAATTATGATTTGATAATTAAAAAAACAAAAAAAAAAATAAGAACAAAAAAAGTGATGTTACCTGATTCAGAGCTCTTAAGAAAAAAAAATATGGGCCAGAGAGATGGCTCAGTGATCAAGAGCACTGACTGCCCTTCAGACATCCTGAGTTCAATTCCAGCAGCCACATGGTGGCTTATAACCATCTATAACAAGATCTGATGCCTTCTTCTGGTGTGTCTGAAGACAACTACAGTGTACTTATATACATAAATAAATAAATAAATCTTAAAAAAGAAAGAAAAAACAGTGTTCTGCTACCCAGAAACTTCAAAAAAGAAAGAAGGAAGGAAGGAAGGAAGGAAGAAAGAAAGAAAGAAAGAAAGAAAGAAAGAAAGAAAGAAAGAAAGAAAACATATTGCCAGGTTGTGGTGAATGCCTTTAATTCCAGTGTTCAGGAGGCAAAGGCAAGTGCATCTTTGAGTTCGAGGCCAGCCTGGTCTACAGAGTGAGTTCTAGGACAGCCAGGCTACACAGAGAAACACTGTCTCGAAAAAAAGAAAGACAAGGTTTGCCTTACGGGTCAGGCAAGCCAACTCAAGACCATCCACTGGGCAAAACAAAGAATTAGTATTCACACTGTGGTTCCACGGTCACATGGAATCTCTGTGTGTAAGATTGTCAAATAGGCTACAAGACCTCTACCTACCATCTGAAACAATGACCAACAACTATAAACATGGCTCAGATATAAGGACTCGTAGAGCAGATGTTCATATCTTACTTGGCCTTAATTTGCTGTCGGAAATTCAAGTTGCTTCGAAATGTTCCAGCCTTGAAGTGTGACTTTACCTAATGGTTCAAATCCACTACACCCCTTTCCCAGTTAATCCTTATTTACTTCTAAGATTTTCTTTTTCCAGTGTTAATTTGGAACTATTTAAGGACAGCGGAGACAAGGCCCCAATTCTCCTGCAGCTGATACCAAGCAGGTGTGTCTTAAATATCTGTCAAAAGTGTTAAAGTTACAGTCATAAGGAGACAGTGGTTTGGGTCCATGTACATATTAATGAGCATGCATTTCTGTTATAATGGAGTCGAATTTTGAGACCTCTAACTTCACAGTTATAAAGCTACGGTATGAGGCACAGCTGGAACCTCCCAAGTTATTAGGGGACTCCATGCTCTTCTCTCTTCTCAGATGTTCAGTGACTGCTGCTCACTTGATTCTTCCTCACTTCTAGGTCCTTCCTCTTGTACTTGGAACGATCAGAGCCTTTAAAAGATGTGACTGTGACTATTCACCCTTTTCTTTCTGAACCAATAGGTCACTGTTTCCCTTACAAGCAGAAACGACCCCTCTATAGCACGTCTATTCCAGCCTAGGCGAACACCCACAGAGTGGCATGCTGGGAAGCTTGACCATTTTCATCCAGTGTGCCTGTAAATGAGGCAGCTGCTCTGAGATGGTGTCTCTGTTCTGCTCTCACTCCATTTTCCACAAGCTGCAGTATCTCTTATGAATTAAAAACAAGCAGAAAAAAATATTCCCTCTTGGACCATATGTTCATGGGGTAAGAGCAAGACACTCTCTAAGCATGAAATTAAGATTGCTCTCTGAGAAGAAGCCTAAGAAACTCAACATGCAGGAAATGAAAATTAACCATCTGTAGAAACCTTTCCTATCCAATAAGCCGCGGAACTTCCAGGTTCGGTGACTTGGGTGACATCAATCTCAGGAGTATGCCGGTGCTCGGAGGAGCTAAAGCTGTTGACGTTTTTTGCTTCCCACGTGGAAAAAAGAAACAAGCTGACAGAAGCAGATATACGCCATGAGGAAAATCAAACGGCAACCCACCATGGAGGAGCCTTGTGAAGAAAATATCCAGCTCCTTCCTGCCAGAACAGAAGGTTTTCCTCAGACATAAGCTTTCCAACTCACTACCTATGGTCCTGCCACCTGAGGTCCACCTACCCTTCATCTACCGGCATCAGATTTCATTCCGGGAAGCTCTTGAAAATGTTTCACCCAAGTTCGCTGAGTGGATGGAGCTCTATTGGAGGTACCCAATCCAGCCAGCCAGTTTCTAGGACACATTCCAGACCTCAGCTGACACATTAAAAGGACACACAAGAAACATAAATTTCCCCATTTCCATCTTCCTTGGAAATTGTCTTCATGGTATTAAGAGCCAGACTCATACAGCTCTCTTTGGGGCTGGTTTCACCTTCGGTACTCATCATTTCACTATTTAAAAAGCTTTTCGTGATTCTCTGCTTTTCCCACTCTCTCCAAAGATACCATATTTATGCCAAGACATTGACTCGTACTTTGTTCGATAACTCCAAAGAGGTGTACCAGATTAGAATCGTAGGCTTTCTCCTTGTCAACATATACAAACCTCTCCTCCTCTACCCATGGTAGGCAACCTCTAACGTCAGCTCTCATGGAGATGCTTCCCATAACACAGACTTTACCATTCTCCCTGATGTAAACGCTGAGCATGAATAATCCAGACTTTCATAATCTGACATCTGTCTGTTCACAATATTCCTGAACTTTTCAGAGTTGACTTATTTCTGGAGAGATCTATGACAAGTGAAACAGACTGTGTATAGCCCTGACAATGTTCCATGAACAATGAACCATGTTCGCTGGCACCTTGCTAGTCATATTTACTCCCTTAGCCCCACAAACGTTAGGACCAATATTCAGGTATTTTATGGGGGACCACATGGGCATTTAGAATGAGAATCAGGAGCCAGGTATCATTGTATATGTCTATAAACACTGCTCAGGAGACTGTGGAGAAGGTATTTTTTATTTATTTTTTTAAACAAGATAATGAATTAGAATTCCTATAGATCAGATTCCTGAGCATTTAGCAAATTAGTTTCTGATGATAAACAAAATTGATTTCTGTACCTAAAGGCTGAGTGCCCAAGAGTAGACTGTGGGAATGCACCAACATCCTGGGCAATTGCCTGTCGCCACTATTGTAATTCTCTATAAAATTTGCCGGAGGCAACAAACGTCAACATGTTTGCTAAAGTGCTAAAATGCAGCTCTGCATCAGCATATTAAAACCACCAAGAAAGGCTGCTGCCCAACAGGGAGAAAGGATTAGAGTCGGGAAGGATTTCTGTCTGTGGTCAAGTTCTATCTAGGGTAGTTATGGATCCAGTAGCCCTGGGTGAATTTGCTCACCTTTGTTTTTGATTGGAATATAACGCTCCCTGTAACATTTAGCTTTCACGGTGAGGGAAAGGCATGATGTATTTGACACAGATATGGAATAGTCATTCAGGAAAGACAGTGCATGTTATTAATGAAACAGGAAAAAGAGAATTGTCCTGGCTTCTAGTAGATTTATAGTCATATTTTTTTTTCTAATCATGCAGAGGTGACTTGTAACTTGCTAAGTATCAACTGACCACCTAATGAGTCAATGAATGAATGAAAAACTGGAAATTATGTACTAGGAGGCTGACATGTCTTAATGTAAAATGAAATGCTCTTTCTGGAGCATGAAGATTGTCTTAGACTAACAGAAATGATGTCATATGACACCTTTATAGTTTCATCAAGTAGTATATGCTTTATAAAATGTAATTAGCCTGTGATTATTATGCATAATAAAGGACTTCATTGTGACATTTTTACCCATATACAAAATGTATTTTGATAATATAAATTCCTATTTGTTACTCAAACTGGCACTGGCTTGGTTAGCTGAGCCCTTGAAGAGTCGGGGCTGATGTATATGGCTGTGTGGGGCAGGGACTGTCTGTGTAGCTGTGTTTTGACTGCCTCTGTCAGAAGGCAGAGTCTCCTCCTTTTTGGAGGTTTCCTGATATCTGTCCAGCTATCAGGTTAAGTTTGGTGAGCCCCCATGCAGGAAAGCACAGACAGGAAACAGATCTAAAAAGTTGAGTAGACTCAGCATTAAAATCTCAAAGGATCTTCAGTTCTACTCCATTGATCAACCTGTCTCTGTACCAATACCATGCAGTTTTTATAATTATTGTTCTATAGTACAGCTTGCGGTCAGGGATGGTGATTTCACCAGAAGCTCTTTAAAGGTTAAGAATTGTTTTTGTTATCCAGGGTTTTTTTTTGTTTTGTTTTGTTTTTTTGTTTGTTTGTTTTTCCATATGAAACCGAGAATTGCTCTGTCTCTGTCTTTGAAGAATTCTGTTGGAATTTTGATAGGGATTGCATTGAATCTGTAGATTTTTTTGGTAGAATGGCCATTTTTGCTATGTTAATCCTAACAATCTAAGTGTATAGGAGACCTCTCCATCTTCTGAGGTCTTCTTCAATTTCTTTCTTCAGAGACTTGAAGTCCTTATCATAGAGATCTTTCACATGTTTGGTTAGAGTTACCTGAAGATATTTTATGTTATTTGTGACTATTGTGAAGGATGCTCTTTCCCTATTTTCTTTCTTAGCCCGTTTATCATTTGTATAATGGAAAGCTACTGATTTGTTTGAGTTAATTTTATTCCCATCCACTTTGATGAAGTTGTTTATCAACTGAAGAAGTTCTCTGGTAGAATTTTGGGGGTTGCTTGTGTATACTAGCATATCATCTGCAAATAGTGATACCTTGACTTGTTGTTGCTGATTTGAATCTCCTTGATCTCCTTTTGCTGTCTTACTGCTCTAGCTAGAGCTTTGTGTACTATATTGAATAGATATGGAGAGAGTGCACATCCTTGTCTTGCTCCTGATTTTAGTGAGATTGCTTCAAGTATCTCTGCATTTAATTTGATATTGGCTGTTGATATGGTTTATATTGCTTTATAATGATTAGGTATGGGCCTCGAATTCCTGATCTCTCCAATACTTTTTAACATGAAGGGGTGTTGTATTTTGTCAAATGCTTTTTCAACATCTAATGAGATGCTCATGTGATTTTTTTTCCTTTGTGTTTGTTTACATGATGGATTACATTAATAGATTTTTGTATACTGAACCAACCTTGCATCCCTAAGATAAAGCCTACTTTGATGGTGGTGAATGATGGTTTTGATGTGTTCTTAGATTCAGTTTGCTAGAATTTTATTGAGTATTTTTGCATCGATACTTACAAATCAGCAACCTACAGATTGGGAAAAAATACTTCACTAACTCCACATTTGATAGAGGACTAATATCCAAAATATATAAAGAAATCAAGAAGCTAATCTCCAAAAAAACCAAGCAACCCAGTTAGTATAGAGTATAGTATATAGTAGAGTATAGAGCTAAACAGAGAATTCACAACAGAAAAATCTCGAATGGCTGAGAAGCACTGAAAGAAATATTCAAAATCCTTAGTGATCAGGGAAATGCAAATCAAACGACCCTGAGATTCCACCTTACACCAACCAGAATGGCTAAGATCAAAACCTCAGGTGACAATACATGTTGGTAATGGTGTGGAGAAAGAGGAACTCTCCTCCATTGTTGGTGGGATTACAAACTCATACATCCACTCTGGAAATCAATCTGAAGGTTCCTCAGAAATTTGGAAAAAGATAGACCTGAAGACCCAGCTATATCACTTTTATACATATACCCAAAAGATGCCCCATTATGCCACAGGAAAACATGCTAAACTATGTTCATATCAGCCTTGTTGGTGACAGCCAGAAGCTGGATACAACCCAGATGTTTCACAATCGAAAAATGGATACAGAAAATGTGGTTCATTTATACAATGGAATACTATTCAGCTATTAAGAAGGAAGACACCATGAGTTTTGCAGGCAAATGGGTAGAATTAAAAAATATCACCCTGAGTGAGGTAACTCAGACCCAAAAGGACATGCATGATAGGAGCCTAGCATGGCTGTCCTCCTAAAGGCCCAACAAGCATCTGAGACAGAAACAGATACATCCAACCAATGGACTGAAGTCAGGGACTTCTGTGGTCGAGTTAGGGGAAGGCTGGAAGAAATTGAGGAGGAGGGTACCCCATAGGAAGACCAACAGTCTCAACTAACCAGGACCCCTTATATCTTTCAGACACTGAGCCAACAACCAGGCAGCATACACTAGCTGGTTTTGATATATATATATCAAATGATATATATATATATATTTGATATATATTTGATATATATATATATCAAATGATGTAATTGCAATATTTCACCTGCCCCCAGATGTGATATAGTCATCATGTGATTCTATCTAGACAATGTCTTCCACTAGGGACTCATAATATTTAAACCAAAGGAGACTTGATGATGTCTTTGGAGTTAATATTATAAGCTACTAAAGGATTCTATTGGGGTTTTTCCAGTGTTTGGAATAGCAGGGATTCTCCACAGAAAATCTTCTCAAAGCCCCAGAAACAGAGAACCCCTTGACTTTGGAAAGCCTGGTGTGGCTCAGGTAGGAGTTGGGTTGGGGAGGGTTCAGGGGTTGTTAAAGGGAGTGAGGGTGGGATAGGGGGATTTTAGTTAGATGATTCTCCTTAGCTCCAGAGAAATCCTCCTCCAGAGACCAAATTCCCCTTGGGGTCAGGGCAGCAAGAATCCTTCCTTCTCCTCCCTCTTAAAGCACTTAGCTCAAATTTTCAGAGACAGAATCTTAGTTTTCTTAGAGTTCTCTTGCTTCAATGAAGATTACAGTATAAGAGAACCTCAGCAGTTGGTCTACAGCCAGGCCGCCTCTGGGACTGGCAGACATGCTTTGTGGGGCATATAATTGTTTATACTACTTTATGGAGGCATAATTGAGGTAAAATAAATTACACATATATTTAGAGTCTACAGTTTGGTAAGTTTTGACCTGTGTCTAAACCTATGAAAACATCATCACAATTAAGATAATAAATATTCTTATGAGATTACTAGGGCCAATTTAGAATTCATCACCCATCCCCAATCCTATCCAGAGACAACCATTAACCTAGTTCTGTCACTACAGACTTAAATACATCTTATATAAATGTATATTCATGTACTCATATTTTGTGCTGCTTTATGTATGATTTCTTATACTCATTATTATACTCTTGAGATTTAAATGTTTTTATTGTATGCTTTAGAAAAAATTTATTTTATTTTTGAGTAGTATTCCATTATATTGATATGCTGTAATGTATGTATATATATTTATATATAACTTGACTGATAAATAATTTACATTAAAAATTCACAATGATGAGCTGAAGTGGTGGTTCATAGTTAGGAATGCTTGATGCTCTTGTACAGGGCTGGGGTTATAAATGGATTAAATTAGACAGACACTTATGAATGTGGATTAGATACCATAGTCCATATACATGTTTATATATATACACACACATATACACACACACACACACACACACACACACACACACACACGCGTTATATAATTTTAAAGTACCAGTAGGCATTCTGGTTTTTACTCTCACAAATATTTGCCATAAGCATCAGTGGATTATTCTTTAGATGCTTTCAATTGTCTTGAATAAATCTCCAGAGATGCTACCAGAGTGATATGGTACTTGCATGTTTACCTCTGTGATAAACCAACAAATCATTTTCCAAAGCAGATTGTTTACTCCTCTACTTGCAATAGGCAGAGCTCTACCTGGGACAAGGTTTCTAACTATTATGGTGTCTAGGCTTGGAATTATCTTACTAGGTGTTTAAAAACACATCAATAGTTTTAAACTTGAATCTTAAGGATTAACAGTGAGTATTTATCTTTCCTTGGTTTTATTGGGCATTTGTATACTTTCTCCTGCTTTTGGACACAGTTTAAATCTGGGATGATTTCTTATATTAATTTTAAAAATCTTTATGTATTTAAAAAAATTTGTTCAAATTTGCTTTATATGTTGGTGTGTCTAACTCTATGAATCTGTACCAGGTGTGTGTCAGTGGAGGCCAGAATAGGATGTTTGATTTTACAAGCAATAATGAGCTGCCTGGTATGGGTGCAGCAAACAAAACCCCAGCCTTGTACAAGAGCATCAAGCACTTCTAACTATGAACCATTGTTCCAGCTCATCATTATGAATTTTTAATATAAATTCTTTATCAATTAAGCTTTCTTATGTCTAGATTTGATTTTTCAATACTGCCTACATTAGCTTTCTGTGTCTGCATTTCACATAACTGCATTATGTAGTTTCTATCAGTTCTCTGGATCTTAAGGGTGATACCTCTGGCATGGTTAGTCTCAAAAGAAAACAATGAAGATTCCACTGGGCTGGATTTATTTCATAATTTATGTTACCAAGTTTATTAAGGTTTTTCCTAGATACATAGGCTTCTTCATATTATATCCAGCAGTATTAAATTCTTGTGTTTCAAGTCTCTCCAATTTTTCTTCTATCTTTTTGTTTATCTTTTAAGAGTTCATGTGATTACATTGGGCCTACCCAAATCATTCAAGACAATCTGCCTTCTTGAGATTCAGCATAGGAATAGACTATATCATATCTTCAAGGTCTTCTTTTCTCTGTACGGTAATGCGTGTGCAGTCCTCCTGAGCATCAGAGCATGGAATCTTTTGAGGCACAAGAATGGTTATAGCTGTGTGTACCATAACATTTTTCAAAGGGAAAGGGATATTAAACTTGTTGATAGCATATCAACATCCTCCATTCCTTTGTGATCTTAGCAATATTTATATCTCAAGTTGCAAAGATAGCTATCCTTATTTTGTTCTAGAAATTTTATAGTGTTAAGTCCATGACTTATTTTAAATTCTGAGTATAATTTAAAAGTAGAGTCAATTTTCTTTCTTCCTTTCCAATATATAGTTGACCCAACAATATTAATTGAAGATAATATCGAGATCTATTTAGAATAGCTTTGTCTAGTTTACTTCACTAACTACTGTTTTATGAGAATTCCTTAGGCACGTGCTATACCTGCTATTTCATTGGTATGTTTTACATAAATTTTGCTTAATTATGACTTGCTTTTTTAATATATTCAGAGCAATTTTCAATGATCATTGATGAAATATAATATATCCATTTTTCTCTTATCTTTATGCTTTGGTTTCTTATCTAAGGAACTTAACCTAAGAAAAGAAAGATTGTCTAAATTATTATGAAAAGATTTATAGCTTTATATTAAGACCTTTAATTAACTTTGAATTAAATTTTATATTAATTTTAAATACAGGCTTAGGTATTTTTATCTCTTCTTATATATTAATACTAAATTGCTCTAGTATCATTTTGTGAAAACTGTCATTTCTTCATTGGACTATGCTAATAATTGTCTCAACTGTTTTGACTATCTACCACTGTCTTTACTGTAGACATTATTCCTTTATTTTATGGCATTATACTGTAATATTATATTGGAAATTGTAAATATAGTTTATTGGCAGTATGAGAAATACATTAAAATTAAGAATATATATATATATAAATTATAGTATGGTTTAATTGTAAGTATAAGATTATCAACTTTGTTCTCTTTTATTATTTGGCCTTTTAAAGTTCCCTTCATTTTTCATATAATTTTTGTGTGCTTACATTAACATGATCAGATAACATTTTATTCATTTAGCATTTGTTAGAGTCAACATCTTAATATTTGTAGTCAAATTTGTTAACTTATCTTTTAGTATTTAAAAATATTCTTATATTTGTTTCAGTAATATTTTGTAATTTGTCATAAAAGAACTACATATATGTGATCTAAACATTTTATGACTTTCATGTTATTATAAATGATTCAATTTTGTATCATTTCTATTATTCATAGTGAATGTGGGTGTATATATAGTTATCCTATGGATTCTTTCAAGTCTCTTGTTCATATAGCTCTCCCTTCAAAGATAATACTCTATCCTTTAGATTCTGGTGCAGAGTCTGGCTTGGCCATGGTAGGACCTGATTCCCTCTCCTGGAACAGAGTGAGTAGTATGTGGGCCTCCATGAGCAAGGCTAATGTTTCAGCAAAATGGTAAACACTGAGACATGCAGGTCAGATCTTAAGGATGTGGGAAAGAGCTCTGAAAACATGAGTTCAAGAATATAAAATTTCTCAAGTATGCAAAATATAAGGATACAATATGAATTATATAGGGAGATACACAGATATAAAAGAATAGAGGCAGTGGCACTATGAACCAGCTTGTCAGAAAGATAATAAGGAAGAAGGTAACAAGATTTAGTGATTGATGATCAAAGGGCAAGATCCCACCAAACTAAGTTTTTGTTTGTGCTTACAAAGTCATCGAGATTCCTGAGTTCAAGGTCAACCTAGGTCAGAGGGAGTTTAGGTCAAGGCCCAGGACTAGTAAGATAGGGGTGTCTTACTTAGCTAGCTTATTGTCTGTGCCTAAGAAAAGCCAGCAGATCCCTGAATTCATTTGAATATATATATATATATATATATATATATATATATATATATATATATGCCTGCTGTCTCTTTCTAAGAATTAGGGGTTGGGGGGGTCATGGGATTCTATTTCATGGGATAATCAAAAGAGAACCTTGGGTAGTAACTGAATTGATATGTAAATAGAAGACTGAGATTTTGGTCTGCAAGAGATGAGCTATCCAGAGAGAAAGCACACATAGGTCTTCAGCTTGCAAAACGTGATTTGACTTTGCATACTTTGTTCTGCTGCTCTCAGATATTCCTTCTCTCAGAAACCCCTGTCTAAGCTGAGGCTGGTCCTTGGTATTCTGGCTGGGTAAGTTGTCTGATCTCCTGATCTGTCACCTCATCTCTGCAATACTATCGTATCCTGCTATAACCCCACATTCCCAGCACACAAAGCTGGACAGTCATGGACCTTACTTCTTAATTTCCTTTCTCTTAGGGACTACAATTTTGTGCTATGCTTTCCACTACCAAAATGTCATTTCATATAAGTTTTCTAGTCTTTCAGGTTTTACTAGGTGGAGAAACAATTCTTTCAGTATGCCATGAGGCTAGAAATTGACGTCTCTCTCACAATTTATTTAATCTGGCATGTACTGATAGGTACATATGTTATATTTTCTTGGCCTTTCCTAAACTTTTGCAATGAAGATCTTATAATAGATTGCATTGTTCAGGTGACAATATGTCTATATGATAAATACATAGGGGTATACATTTTGTGAATAAGTACTTTAAAATTTTTACCTAAAAGGAGATAGGGAGGATAATGGAGATGAGTGTTTGTTGCAAAAGCAAGAAAACCTGAGTTTGTATCCTCTGTACCTACACTGAAACTGGACATGGCTTCACTCATGCCTGCAACCTGAGAGGTAAAGAGCATAAAGGACCATAGAATCTTAAAGAATAACAAGCTCCAGTTTCAGTAAGAGGACCATAGAATCTTAAAGAATAACAAGCTCCAGTTTCAGTAAAAGGACCATTCTTAAGTGATAAGATTGAAAGTGATCAAGTAAGACAAAAAGTAAGGAGAACTCCACATCCCTCTTTGGCTTCCATACAGATGCATACACCTGACCAAATACAAACTGCACACACACACACACACACACACACACACACACACACACACACCAAATACACATGACTATTAAATCCTGATGAATGATGCTAAAACTCACAAATCTATGAAGGGACTCAGGTTGTGGCTCATCATAGTAGTGTACAGACAGATCTTTAGTTAATGGAATGAACAGATCTTTCATAGAAAAGAGACTATAAATACCCTGCCAACATTTGCCTGACTTATAATATTCATTTGCTCTAAATATACCACATCTCTCTTCAATAACATTAGTAGTAGTGTGTGAATTTTTCTTACAAATGCAAGTCTGTCTATGGATGCAGGAAAAAATAAGCCAGAACAAGAAAAAAGAAATTTAGCTCAACTCTAGGCAGATTGAGGAAAATCTCGGTACCACTTTCTCCTGTCACTTGCTTCTAACAGATATCCGAGGCAAAACACTAAGCCTAGCCAAGGCCCCTAAAGCCTCCATACATTGCTGCCAAACCTTGGCTTCATGCTCAGTGGTATCATTGTCCCTTACTGCATTCCAAGAACTGACTGTCACTAGCACTGCCAAGCACATGGATGATGGATGCCCATACTGTTTCCACCAACACAAAATCTGCAGAGCAAAACAAAACCAAGTTATGGCCAAATTCTCAGCATACTTCTTAATTACCCCATTAAATCTTGTGCAGGATTCGGGTGAACGTGCTCTCTTCCTGGCAGCCAGCTGCTAAAAGGAAGAAAACCTGTGGGGATTTAGAAATGAGTCTCATTTTGGATTAGTGGATTTGGATTCTTTCCACCTAGTGGTTTTTAAGTTTCCCTTTTGTTACCAGGCATGCTAGACTTGGGAGGACCCAGTCAGGTTTAAATTCTAGATTTGTAATGTAGGAAGTCTTTACAGTGTACCCTAAATATAATTTACAAATGTCTTTATTTGTAGCAGGCCATGCAAAAGATTAAAATCTATCTCAAAACTCTACATTTTCTCTCTCAGGCTTCTTAGTGAAACATGTCTTCTTAGAAATCTGAGAGCCAGGATTAGAGAGGGTAGATTTGGGAAATTGTCAGATAGAAGTGCAGAAACTCAAGAGTCATCTTGCTGACACTTGAATTTCACATATATGCCTCATGAATATATAAGGCAGAATAATTATTTTATTTTCTCTGCCCATTTTTATGTGTCAGCTAGAAATAATAATATACAGCTTATATTGTTGTACTTAAATTTGTTCATGTTGCATGTTTATATATGTATATATTACATATATATGTATATATTACAAATTACTATTATATTGTAATTTTTATTTATATTTTAATAACTGAATATAGATAATTCAAGAACAGAAGGAGAATTATAGGTGATCATAGATTCATGCATGAATTAACCAAGTATTCTGAATGCCAACAATAGCCTCAGTTCTTATTAACTTAAGATTCTTAGTTTTGAGGCTCTGTGAACTATTTACAACTCAGTAGATGATGAATGTTAACATTAATAAATACATCAAAAACCTCACAGTTGTCTTTGTAACTAATCATTGATGGTTCAGTAATTAGATTCTTAAAATCATCAAAAAAGTCAAGATTAATTATATAAAGGACTGAGGCTGTCATAGTTCTACTCAGAGTTTAAAAGGAGACTTGGTTGCTCTTGGAAGGAATTGAAAAGGCAAGGTTCAACTCACATAATTTTCACATTCCTTCTTCAGTCTCTTCCTGCTTCTGAAAGTTCAGCTCTGATCTCATCCAATAGCATCATATATTGTTTAAAACTTAGCAATGTCTGTAAGACAAAGACCAAACATCTAACTATTCTCATATATTTCTCTTGATATCTATCTATCTATCTATCTATCTATCTATCTATCTATCTATCTATCATCTATATCTATCATCTATATCTATCTCTCTCTATTTCTCTATCTATCTATCTATCTATCTATCTATCTATCTATCTATCTATCAAATTGTACTCAAATACTGTTTTATTAGGTTAAACCAAGTACCCAGTCAGATGAATTACTTTTCATCATACCTAATTTCCCATAGAATAATGTTTGTGAATTTGTATGCTACATATGACACTGAAATATCAAATAGCACCATGAATTATCTTGAATGACTATCTGTGAACACATAGCAACATGTGGAAACATGCATCTACCAAATCAACTCAGAAGAAAATATGTCCTTGTGAGCAACACTTTGTCTTTGGGGAAGTCAATTCTCAGTTCCAGTCCTTTCTCTGGAACTTGCTAATAATGTAACTTTGGCAAATGACTTAGTATTGCAGAATCCAGTAGATCTTTTTTTTTTCTATTCTAAATACCTTTGAGTTTATTGTAATATATCGAGGAAATAATGTACATGAAGCCCTACTGTGAAACCCACAGTGTTTCATACCAGTAGTGATTTCCCTGTTAAATTGCATTCTGATTATTTTAATTCTTTGAACAGTCATTTCCATGTTATTCATTTAACACTAACAGGTTTATTTATAACCCACAGACATAAAGAAGATTGGTGCTTAAAATATTTCAATGGGGAGCTGGAGAGATGGCTTAGTGGTTAAGAGCATTGACTGCTCTTCCAGAGGTCGTGAGTTCAATTCCCAGCAACCACATGGTGGCTCACAACCATCTGTAATGAGATCTGATCTAAAGGTAGCTACAGTGCACTCATATACATAAAATAAATAATTCTTTAAAAATATTTCAATGGGCAAAAGAATAAATAAGATGATTTATAGCAATACATGTCCACACCCTGGAAAATTCTGTCAGCTCATGAATAGTGAAATGTGACTGGAAATCATGGGGCATGTTTTTAGAGATGTTGGAAGAATGAAATTTGAGTTTCCAAAAGTGAGGAGACCATGCATGAATACAGAAATGTGGGGGAGGGAGATGATGCAGACAGTGAAGTTTGTTTTTGCAAGAGATCCAAAAGACATGTAGTAACCTTATATCTTTGGCTGTGATATAGCTAGACAGAACTGACAACATATTATTCAACTGTCCAAGGATTCTACCTTTCTGTGCTTAGTGGAATAAATCAGCCGGGCACACCACCAGTGCATTTAGCCTGGATGGTTCGCAAAGAAACTGTGAAAGTAGCTGGACAACATTTGGCTCTCCACTGCATCAAATCTATCACCACAGTAGTGAGACAAAGATTCCATCACTCAAGAACTAGAAACTTTCAGCAAGCCGGGCAGTGGTGGTGCACGCCTTTAATCCCAACACTTGGGAGGCAGAGGCAGAGGCAGAGGCAGAGGCAGAGGTAGGTGAATTTCTGAGTTCAAGGCCAGCCTGGTCTACAGAGTGAGTTCCAGGACAGCCGGGGCTATACAGAGAAACTCTGTCTCGAAAAACAAAGACAAAAACAAACAAACAAAAAGAAACTTCCAGCAAGTTAGAAGCCTCTATCTTTTTCCATGTTTCTCAACAACACTATATATAAAACAACATATGTCATACCTACGTCTCCTGAAGAGTCTTATGCAATGTCAAGGTGAAATGCACTCGAATAATTAAAACTATAATACTTTTCTTTAAAATTATAGTCTGTGGTTGGTGATACTCTCTGATTCAGAGAATAGAAATAAGATTTATACTGGTTAGCACCTTTCACAGGTGTCTTCCAGAGGTTTTTAAGGCCAATGATAAGAATAAACAGGATGTTATTGAGTTCCTTTCTAAGCCTGGGCACTTAATTGTGAGAGTGTTCTCTTGTGCTAAGTTCAGATCTCTTTGAAGCTATCATGTATAAGAGCAATGTTAATGTGATCATTGTGATGGACTCAAGAGGTTCATAATTCTTTAACATTCTTTTTATTGACATGTAGAACTACTGTTCCTTGCAGTGAATCTGTAACTTTTTAAACCTAACAAGTAACATGCTGCAGAGAATTTTCCAGATGCAGAATTTTAGAAAACCTGCAGTCCCTGCTTCAGGCTTCCTAAGGCATTACTCTCTAGGTATTTACCTGACTATAGAGTTTACACAAAAAAAGCCTGGACACTAAATGAAGAGTGACTCGGATGTTTTCTAACTCAGCTAAGGCACCAAGTATGTAAATCAGACTGTCTTGGACTCTCTGGAGCAGCATAGTGAGCAGCTGAAGAGTCAAGGAATTCTAGTCGGTGTTAGGTGGAGCAGAGTTTTCCAGCTCTTACCAACTCCTGACTTACAGAGATCATGCGAGGTGACCAAATGTATCTCAGCCTTGCTTAGATGTGAAGTTAGATGGGCAGTGTTCTTCCATGACTAAGAAGCAGGCACAGACATTCCTACAGATTTAGGGAACTGCTAGACACAGGACGATCAGTATCTTTGTAGTGTGTAATTAATATCATAGAAACATGGGTGCAAAGTTTAGTCATTCACTACTCAGTGGGTTGATTAGCAAGAACTGTCATTTAGAGTCATAGAAGAAGGTAATGGCATGAAATTCTAAATTCAACCAATCTGGCTTCTAGTAACTTCCTATTGAGTTTAAGTAGATCATGCAATAGCTTAAGTGCTATCTCATGCTGCAACATAATTTCATGCCTAAGCTCCACTCCCAGATAAAGGCAGTTTCATGACTTCTTGAAAGTATTATGATGCTTGTTTCTATCTATCCCACACATGGCACCACAAAAAAGCTGTATGCTAACCATCCATAATACCTCTCATGGCAAAAACAAACAAACAAACAAACAAACAAACAAACACTCAAAGAATCATTTCATTCACTGCTGAGGTATAGTTACCTCTTGGGTCGGACTTAACAGCTGTTGAGCAACTGTAAGGGAATCCTGAACTCTCCTTCCTGGCAGCCATGCTAAGAAGATATCTGATTGAAATTGCAAAAGAAATTTGAGAAGACAGGATGCAATTACCTGACTTGGAAGGCAGCCAACTTACCAGGGCTAAGTGTCAAGCATCTCAAACTGGAGAGTGGCTTCTGGCACATTTCATGGATTACTGGGGACACTCAATGCCTTGTGTGGACAATAAGAGCCTGTGTAAATCTGTGGTCCTGAACCCATGTTACATCCCCACCCAGGAATGTTCTTTCTAAGATGATACAGCTATCCTGTTAAGACTATTTGGAATCAAAGGCTCATCTGGACCCAAATCATGAGCCAAGACAGACAAGGTGAAGGGACTCCATGCTGAACTTGGAAATTGCTTATCCTGAAAAAGTTCAAGGGTCTGGAAACCTCACAAGGAGTCACATGGCATTTGTGCATTCTTCACTTGCAACATGTGATAAATATATTATGATTTTTTAATAAGCCAGAAGTTCACAAGATAAACAATATCTGGATTCAAGTTCTAGGTCCGAAGTTTTGAATTTTTATTTAAAAGTACACAGAAAGTAGTGGTCCTACTCTTGGCTATATCAGAGAACGTTTTTGTGGAATAATGGGAACATATTACCATTATTCAACAAGATGCTGGTAGGATCTCTGTCTACTCACATGGTGTAGTTTGTAATAAAAATGTCCCATATGTTCTAGTGTTTTAAAACAGTTTCTAATTGGTGGCACTGGGGAGGTGTTGGTACTGCAGCCTTGCTGGAGGAAGTGTGTTATTGAGGTAGGCTTTGTGAATCCACAATTTTCCCCTACATCCACTTTCCTCTTTGCTTCTTGCTTACTGTTGAGGATGTGATCTTTGGTCTCTCAGCTTCTTGCTCTGGGCTGCATGCATGCTTGTTATTCTGCTTCCCTGTCATGGTGGACTATTCTGGAATCGTAAGCCCAAATAATGCCTCCCTTCCACAGATTGCTGTGGTCATGGTATTTTATCACAGCAGTAGAGAAGTAATAAAAGCTATGATGTCCCTCATTCTAACAACTTCTAGGAAACTCTTACTCTAAAAAACTATTACTGCTTTTGTTTTCTGTTATTGTTGTTTTGCTTTTAAATATCATAATATGTATTAGACTTTCTAATAGCTGTGAAAGTCACAAAAATTGTAAGGTTTTGTAATGCCTGCCTTTAGTTCAGTAAAATATTAGCTTTGTGAAAGAGTGTTTAGTTAAAGTCACTAACTGACATTAGTGACAAGAATACATTTACCTAATATCTTAGTTAGCGATTATTGCAGTGAACAACACCATAACCAAGGTAACTCTTATAAGGATGAGTTTTAATTGGGGTTGACTCACAGGTTGAGAGGTTCAGTCCATTGTCATCAAAGTGGGGACATAGCAACATCCAGACATGCATGGGGCTGGAGAAGCTGAGAGTTCTACATCTTGTTCCAAAGGCAAACAGGAGAAGACTCATTTCCTGGTAGCTGGGACAAAGGTTTTAAAGTCCATGACCACATTGGCACACTTCCTTCAAAAGGTTACACCTATTCCAACAAGGTCATACCTCCAAATAGTGCCACTCACTTGATCAAGCATATTCAAACCACCATGCCTAGAGAGAATTATTTAATGCAAGTTATATGAGCATATAAATGTATATGCTTGTTGTGTGTATGAACACACATTGATGAGTGCTTGTACATTCATTCTAATCTGAAAAAGATTGCAAGGACCAACAACAGAGTGTTGAGCTATAGAATTCTCTACTTGATTTCTTTTAAGGACTCCAACTAAGTACTGAGGGTTAAGTATAGGTGGACAAAATAGACAAGGGCTGAGATCATTCTGCTTTGTAAAGTTTAATTATATGTTATAGTTTTTCAATGAAGTGATAAAATTCCTTTCACATAAGTCATGCAGTATTTCCTTGAGAAGTCTAGAAGATGTTTAATCCTTTTTCAAAGTGTGGGCTCTGTACCTGCAGTCATGTTGGTGCCACAGAGGAATTCAGAATCACACTGTCTAACTAATACCTGCAATATCAGAACCGGTATTCATACTTCATGGTGTCTTGAAGTTTGTTGGGGTCTCCCTTGATTATTAAAGTTTGAAGGAGCCCTCACCCATATAAATCATCTGTTTTCATTAGTACGGCACCTGTCAGCTTTGCTTTCATGCATTTAAAACAGCATAAAGCAGACAAAATTTACCACACGTGTATATTTTCATGATCTCTTTACTTCAAATTTTCAGTAATTTTATATACCATATGTTTTTCAAGCAAATATTGAACTGAAGTGAATTTGAATTTTTTACTTTATTTAAAATATACTTTCGATCTTTTAGGGTCATATTTAAGGATCACATTAAACTATACATAGTTTTTTTCAGGAACCAAGGACTCAATAAATCAAAGATCTTTTAATTTCTGCCTTCAATTTCTTAACCAAAACAATTAGTTCTCTTACCCTTAAGGATTTACATGTTTGTGACAAACAATCATGTTATGTAGGCCTATAGTGAGTTGTAATTTTACATAAACTTATTCTGCTTAGGTTAATAGTGTCCATTTATATCTTGGTGTATAATATATTCCTTACTTGAGAGTAATAAAAATGCATTTTGTTAACAAAACGACTGTAATTTGGTTTTGATATGGAATCATATTAGCCTCATTATTCAAAGTTAGTGAGGCTTTACCACATATGTCATGGGCGCAGACATTAGCCAGAAGGGTGTGGATACTCGCAACACTGAATGCGAGATGTGGAGCTTGTTTAGTGATCAAACTGTTTAGCGGTGTGTGCAGGATGCCTCTTCAATCTTCGGGACCATCTGAGTGAGTCCAGGAGTTCCAGACATGGAGTTAAGACCTGTGTCCGCTATGGGATCCTCTCATTGAGCCTTTACATTCTCTTCTGTTTACTTTCACTCTACTCTTCTGCTTTCTCTCCTGCCCATTTCTTGTTTCCTACTAGATTCCCTTCTTTATTTTATTTTATTATTTTATTTTATATTTTATTTTTATCACTCATTTCTCTGAAGTTGCATTGCCCAGATGTCTCGGTTCCCCGTCTCCAAGCTGTGTGCAGCCAGCAGATGGCATTGCGGAGGGTAGTAGGCAGGAGGAAGAGGAAGAAGCCCTGACATTTCCTCTTAGCTATATGCCTTGTTGGATGTTTCAGGCAGGAGTTCATTTCCTCACCTTTCTAACTAGTGTTTTGAAGTTACACTGCACTTTCCATTTTTGGGTTCTTTATTCCCCTCCCCCATCCTCCAGGACTGCTAATGAATCTGGTTCTGCAAAAATCCTAGTGGTTGCACTATCTACTTAGTTTCCTAATTTTTCCAAAAGGTTAATCATCAAAGTGTGTGTGTGTGTGCGCGCGTGTGCATGTGGATTAGAGGACAGCTCAAGTGTCATTCTTTGGTATCTATCTCTTTGAGATAGGACCTCTCATCTATGACTCACCCATTATCTTAGGCTTGCCAGTAAAGGCCACAGTGATCATTGTGTTTATATTCTGAGCTCTGAGATTATCAGCCTGTATGATCATGTTCAGATTTTTATGTGAGTGCTAGAAATCAGACCTCATACTCATGGAAAACCTGTTTAGAAATTTAATTATCTTCCCTCACAGCTCTGACATCATCAAACTTCTGTATTAAATTTCTCAATAGAGTGACTTCTATTTTCATGGAAGAGCACGATTGTGTGCAGAGGGGCAAAAAAAAAATATCACAAGCTTCGTTTCCAGATTCATCGTTCGCTTTAGGTGACAGTGAGAGCCTCTTCTTTGGGTTACACCTTGTTACAGGTAAAACTTTAGAGTAGCTGTGAGTGTTATGAACTCACAACTGGCTGTGCTAAAGAGTATCACTGATTCAAAGGTATCTGACACTGATCCCAGAAACCTTACTGTGGATAAGCCAGACGGTGAAGGAAAGAAGGAATGGAAAGCACCAATGGAAGCCACAGATTTTAGCACTTGAAAGAAAAAAAAGAGAGAGGCTTGGGTGTAACGCGCGCCCCCAAAATCCCTTTTCGCCCGCGAATAAGGACAGGAGGCGATACGGGTTTACTGCCACGAGGAACTTTTTACTACCGCACACGATAAAGCGGAAAGACCCAAGAAACCGGAAGAGGGTCCCTTAAATACACCCTAGAGTGACGTATTCACTTCTGAATGGCTGCTTGCTCACTACCCAGTATTACGCCTCGGGATAGGCCAGTGGTTTGGCGCTCTTTCTGCCTAGCAGCTGCGCAGAATGATTGTTTATTGCTGGGGAAACATGTGGCCAGCGCCATGTTGGAAAAACGCACGTGTGCAGCCACAGCGGCTCACTACATCTCTCCCTGTTTAAATTATTAATATGAAACAGCCTTTTGCCTATTAAATGTAGTACCAAATAAGATTCGAACTCAAACCCGATCAAGCAAACTCCATCTTGGGGGGGAGTAAGCGATCAAGAGCTTATAGCCCGAAGATTTTTTCCTTACCCTTCCAGGTGCCATGGAAACGAGTCCTCTGGGTGCATGGGCTAAGGAAATATAAAGAGAATTGACACCCATCCCTGTGCAATGGAGTATATATATAGCTCCCAGGAGTGCAAGGGCTGTCAACCTATTATCTGGTATCACAATTATTTAGGCAAGAGCTGACTGGACAAGACTTCTCATCTACCCAGTGCAAATGAGCCGAGCTCTTGGGGTGCATAGACTGAGAATGTCTCTGTCATAGGCTATTTCTAGCCTAGATCATCAAATTTCAGGGAGGATGCTTGCCCCAAGGCTGCGCGTGCTTAGGCTTAGAGCTACCTTGTCACGTTTTTGTTGGGCTTGAGCTTACAAACCATCCATCTATGAATACTAGTTCACATCCTAGAAGTGTATCACGCAGGCCTATTCCGGCTCTTTGGAAAGAAAGAAAGAAGGAAAGAAAAGGCAGAAGAAATTTATTTTTAAGAAGTAAAATCTCCACGGGCAGCAGGTTTCATCCGCTGGAAATCCGAGCTTGTAATCACGGCTGTATCTGGTCCAACTTCCCATTCCACTTTCCTTTTAAGTAAGCAGAAAGATTATGGCTTTAAATAAATGTATCATTCACAAATCTCAGAGGTGAAATACCTGGATATGGGGTCATTGAGACACAGCTCATTTGAGCCACATCTGCGAGCTGTATCAAGTGTGCTTGGAGCGAATAAACTCTCTGATTGACCAACACATCCACTTTCTGTGGGAGGGTCAAAAGCCTCAGAGGTTTTTTCTGAAATTTGATTAGCAACAGTAGCTGCTGTGATTTGATTAACCATGTCTGAGTCAGCTGTTACAGCTGCAATTTGTAGGGATGGTAATAGCAGCGATAAGGGCTGCAGTTATATTAGAATCTCCTTTCTTGTCAGGATAAAATCAAGGTCTCAGACGTCTGAACGGGGATAGGGATCAGAGTGGTAAACTGGCTATTAGACCTGCTTATAGAAAAGCAGACCAGCACTGTAATATAAAGCGAGTTACATTGGTACAAGTTAGCAGCAGCAACGCCTTTTAAGAAGGCAAGGGCATAGGTTTTTGAGAAGCAGATAGGTTAACCATCTAAATTTACTGTATATACTAGGAACCCGATTTTGGAGAGTCCAAATGGGAGCTGAGAGCGTCTGCAGATGAATCCTTCGGGGGTCTTTTTCAGGAACCGCGAGTCGCCGCGTCAGTCGCTCTGGCAGCCAAAATGGATTGTCTTCCCCCTGTGGAAACACACAGACCGCTCCCCGGGATCTTATTAAAATAGGATCCGGGCCTTTCCATAGACCAGTCAAAACATCTTTCCATTTTACCATTTCTTTTGGCCTAGTTGGTTCCAGGCAATGTCGATCAGCCGCTGAATTGCCTTGACTGTCCAAATTCAGAAAGTTGAGGGTAAAAAGTGCCAGAGAAATAATAGCTCGTGGCACCGTGGGCAGAGCTTCCTCAACTTCTCCCTTTTGTTTTATCAAATAAGTTTTAAGGGTGCGGTGAGCACGCTCAATGATGCCCTGTCCCTGGGGGTTATAAGGAAGACCCGTCAGGTGTGTCACTTCCATATGGCGACAAAATTGTTTAAATTTTTGAGAAGTGTAGGCTGGCCCATTGTCCGTTTTAAGGATTTTAGGCTTTCCCCAAGCACTCCAAGCTTCGAGGCAATGTTGAATAACATGGGCCGCCTTTTCTCCGGTCAAAGGAGAGGCAAATATAACTCCAGAACAAGTATCAATAGAAACATGCAAATATTGTAATTTACCAAAGGATGGGATGTGGGTAACATCCATTTGCCAGATTTGTAAGGGCCTGATTCCCCGAGGGTTAATTCCTGTATGGGGAACAGGTAGGAAATGACAGCAGTTTTGGCATTGAGTAACAATATCTCTGGCCTCCCTTCTAGAGATGTTAAATCGACATCTTAATGTCTCAGCTGTCACATGAAACCTTTTGTGAAAAGCTTTAGCCAAATCTAACTTTGGCGAAAGGGCAATTGCGATTAACCTTGTGGCTCGATCTGCCAGGTCATTGCCACGGGACATAGGTCCCGGTAAGCCTGAGTGAGCCCTAATATGAGTTATAAAGACCGGGGATCTACGCTTAGCCAGGGTAAGCTGAATCTTTTGAAAAACTTCCACAAGTCTGCTAGATGTCTTAATTAACCCAGCAACTTCCAATGCTTTTACTGCATTAACCACATAGAAGGAATCTGAAACAATATTTAAGGGACCTGGAAATATTTCCAGAACCTCTGACACCACTAAGCATTCCACCATTTGAGGTGAGGTTTCATGATATTGTTTGGATGTAACTTTATCATTAACCACATAGGCACCTATTCCTGTTTTTGACCCATCCGTATAAACTACCATTCCATCTGGGAGCGGCTCCTGAGCTGTAGAGCTCAGTCTGCATTGTCTTAATTCAAATGTAAATATTTTTAATCTCCCGCCTGTTCTCTGAGGCCTGAACTGCACATTTTTTTTTTTTTTTTTAACTTTAAATTTAAACTTTAAATTTTAAAAGACACGTGTTGTATCTTTTTTCTATAAACATAGGCAAATCAAAAATTTTCAAACTCTCGGTTGAATTATCAACTGTAGCCAATGGAATATTGGCAGTTTAACTATGTTTTTAAGCCTCTTTTTTAATGTTAGAGTATAACCATATTTTTGAGAAACAAAACCAATCTTTAACGATGTAAGCAATTTATTTTCTTTAAAATCAACATCAAGTAAATTACCTTTATGCTATAAAGTTTTGCTGCCAATTCTTATATGTAGATGCAGGATAGTGCAGCTTTAAATATCTCACCAAAGAGACACTGTTCTTAAATCTTATCTTTACACACCTGGTTTTTGAATGACTCCAACCCTGAGTCACCAATCTTAAGCCAGCCTTTTTTATCAAGGTTGTAAACCTTTTTATCATATCCAATAACTTTAGGCCAATAATTTATAAAAATCAGTTGGAAGCAAAAATGAAATGACAACACATCTTATATATTTAAACCAAACAAAATTTCTCGATTTCTCTAGCTGTAATTTCAAGATAAAAGCACCTTGTCACTTTGATTTTTCTAGGACAAACTCTTAACTTCCTTATTTAATCCAAAAAACATGTTGGTCCCTAGAAAAGGCAGCCTTTCCAGCTGAGCTCAACTCTTTAGCCACTGCTCTGCATATTAAAACTGCCTTTGAAAACCAAGTTAGACTAGACCAAGTGTTGAATCAAGCAATTTTAACAATCTTTTAAACATTAAACATAGAACATGAAACATAGACGACCAATCATTCATACGAGACACGTGGACAGAAAATACAATGAGACACACGTGGACATTGGTGCACTAAGGACAGGACAATAAACAAAAAAGGCAGAACTAAGGATTTCTCTTAGTTTCTCTTATACTAAGGCATCTCCTGGAGTCATGGCGGCTGTAGCTAACCTCTCTACTTGGGCTACAGTAAAGTTAGCTCCAATTCCATATGCGCGCACTGCTTCCGCTAATTCTTTGACCTGTCTATAATCTACGGGAGCATAAACGCGGGCGCCTTCTGCCGCTTCAAAGACCGGAAATGCAAACTGTAGCTGCCTCTGATCCGCCGGGCTGAGGAATGAGTTAGGGCCTCCGCCCGAATCGTAAGTTGGAGGCAAGAGTGGGGCTGAGGAATTCAAAGGCTTTCTTAGTCTTACTTTGGGACCTCCAGCCTTAGTACAGGCCGATGGTTCCTGCCCCAGGCCCTCTTCCTCTCCTTGTGTTAGATCTTCCTCGGAGCTGCTAAGGTGTATGGAAGCAGGCTCCTTAATTGGGTGCGGGGGTTCCCGCTTCTCTTCACCAGGCGGTGAAGGTTTCCTAGCTTTAACAGGCCCTGCAGTGGCCTGTATCCCTCCTGAACATTCTTTCCTATAACCAAACTCTCTGGCCAGTCTCTCTCCAGACTTCTTCGTCTGTTTCTCTTTTCCCAACCCTATGGCTGAGCACCTGTTGCCACATCCTGGTTCTGATAGCTTAGAGCAGACCTTTTTTGAAACCTCTCCACTCCTATTAGCTGTGCCTCGAGCTAGTTCCTCACAACAAAAATAGACTGTCAACGAAAACCACACAAGGCCAGCTACTACAGCAGCGGCAGTGAATGAAAATTCGGTCGCAACAAAGGTCTCCACGCCAAGCATACCTTCCAGGATGCACCTCGAGTTCCGCAGTTTGTAACCCGTCCCCAAGCTTGGGTGGTCTCCCGCAGCGCCTTAAAATTTCCCGGGTTAATCGGCACCAGATGTAACGCGCGCCCCCAAAATCCCTTTTCGCCCGCGAATAAGGACAGGAGGCGATACGGGTTTACTGCCACGAGGAACTTTTTACTACCGCACACGATAAAGCGGAAAGACCCAAGAAACCGGAAGAGGGTCCCTTAAATACACCCTAGAGTGACGTATTCACTTCTGAATGGCTGCTTGCTCACTACCCAGTATTACGCCTCGGGATAGGCCAGTGGTTTGGCGCTCTTTCTGCCTAGCAGCTGCGCAGAATGATTGTTTATTGCTGGGGAAACATGTGGCCAGCGCCATGTTGGAAAAACGCACGTGTGCAGCCACAGCGGCTCACTACACTTGGGGCAGAAGAAGAAATTTTCCTTCTGAGGATAGATATGTGAGACAAATTCCAAAGTATACAGGGTTGGGCTGGCAGTCTGAACTTCTGTAAGGTCCATGAGTATCCCCTACTATTGATACTGACCATATATGGATCTCACTTGAGGGTTCTTGAGTACCTGGGATTTCTGGATTTTGTTAGATCATGAGAATCACCTGGTTTATTTATTCATAAAGGATTGATCATACATCTTCCCTGAGGACTGTGGTTTTGTTAATCTTGTTAAGAGCATAGAAATTATGATCTTCAAAATGTTATTATTGAGGTGAATGTGGGAAATACTAACTGGATAACTTTTATGGCAATTCTATGAATTTTCCATAGAGCTATATATTAATATTCAATAGTTTGGTTTGTGGTGTTATTTTTCATTTTTGTTTTCTGTCATTTTTGGTCTCTCTTTGTCTTACTACAGACAGAAAGATTTTTGTTATTCTGCATTTCTCACTTTTATTATTTTTTTAAAGGCAAGAATGGAACCCTGAGCATGTGACCTTGCTTCATCACTTGATGAATAAGTGATGTGCTGACCTGATATGATTTCACTGCTACAACCCTGAGAGGTACATGTCTGATGTCATTGTGAGGACTGAAAATATTGATGTCACTAGAGGACAAATGGCCTGCTGGAGTTCACACAAGCAGCAGTAATAGAGTTGAGATTAGATCCTATGTCAGTCTAGGATCTGGTCTTAAACCTGAATGTCAACTTCCTGTGATACTACCTCCCTTCTGCATGGGAAAGGTGCTGTCATTGTGCTGGGCCAGCTTCTACTCATCTCTCTTTAATGACCCCGCTTATGACAACTCTGTACCCCCTCAGTCTTGAATTGCTATCTTTCAGGCCTTCCAACACTGAAAATCAGATCTGTTTCTAAGAAGCATCAGGTTCAGAATTATTCTGTGGTCTCCATGAACAGTCACATTCCTACCAGGCTGGGGAAAATCCAAAAGGTGATGCACTGTTTCCCTTTGGCAAAGGGGCATAACCCATTCTCTTAACTTTTCTAGTTAAAGCCAGCTTTTCTTCATAGAATCCTGTGGGAGAGTATGTAAAGCAGAAAATCAGCCTTCCTTGGTGTTTTAGTAACAATTTCTAGATCTCTCTCTCTCTCTCTCTCTCTCTCTCTCTCTCTCTCTCTCTCTCTCTGTCTCTTCCCCAGCCCTCCCCCACTCTGTGTGTGTTATACAATTCTGTGGGGATTGCTGGTTTATTTACCAAATATACATAGAGTTCTTGTTTGGCATTAGACAGAGTCCTAAAGATGCAAAGCTGAGCAAAGGTTGACACAGATGCTATCCCTGTGGAACATATAATTTAATGAAAGAGATAATTTTAATTAAATAATCATAGCCATGAATATATGATTGCAATTACTGATCACAGCTATGAAGAAAAGAAATGCAGGAGAAGTTACAGATTAGTAGAATCACCAGTGTAGGTGATTTTATTTCATCTTTGGTGAAGTTATAACTTTTGCAAACGTAAAGGCAGAGGTTACTATTTATATTCAAGTGGTTTTCTGTGAGCCCTGCATATGCTTCACTCTACTATGCCAGCACAAAAGTCCCATTAGTCCTCTGAGTCACCACCATGGAAATATAGCTTCTTCAACTGTAAATTGTGCAGCATCTGTACCTCATCCTGTTTGTCATGGTTTGACTCTAAAACATCTCCAGATGATTATATTTTGAATGATTTTCCCTAACTGGTAGCGCTCTCCAGGAGCACTGTGAAGTCTTCTGGATGTGGGACTCTGTGGGTAGAAGTCATCCACCCAGGCAGGACTCTGAAGATGATACCTGGAACTGGTTCTGTTTAGGCTCTGCTTCCTGGTTTGTTGTGCTGCAAACTCTGCCACACATTTCCGCAGCATTTACTTCACATTACTTTCCTTACAGTGAGGGACTGACTCCTATGAAACCATGTGCCAAACTAAATCCTTTCTCCCCTACATTTTTCTGCCAGGTATACTGTCATCTTGATATCAAGGTGAAAAATACATTTTCCAGGGTCATTTAGTTAATGTACAGTAGATGCTGAAAACACATAAGTCTGTCTGACTCAAGTCCTCAGGTTTATAAGAACCATGATGGATTACTGCCCCAGGACAATATGGGAGATGTGGCAAATAGCCAGCCAAAGACTCCGTAGCAAGTCCCATTATGTGATAGTTGGGTCTAAAATAGGGGAATGATGCAGTGTGTAAAACAGAAACAGAGCATCTTTCAAGGGAGAAACGGGAAGAAAGCACCTAGTGCATGACTTCCTTTCTTTATTCTGAGAAATGTATTTTGTCTGCAGCCTTGAGTGAACATGGAAGGAGCATCTCCCTCACCTTGTGGAGGGCAATGTGGAATGGAGAGCTAACACATGGACGAAAAGATCAGTTGTCACAAAAATATCCACTAGATAAAAGGAAGGTCTGAATTGAGAAAAAAAAAAAAAAGAAACTTGGTATGAATGAAATTGAAATCTTTCTTGTTGGATTTAGAACACGAATACAGAAGTGGGAAGTTAAAACCCAACCTTTTTATATCAGGGCTTTTGTCGGTCGGAATCTCAAAATGAGGTAACAGGCATAAGATGGCGGATCAAAACTTTAATGAAATCCGTGTTTCCCTGTGACAACTGTAGAACTTAGATGAAAAGAGACATAGTAATGTGTAGTGTTTCATTAGATGGACTGCCTATCTGTGAGAGGAAGTATTCTATGGTCCCAGGGTTTGCTCAGAGTCCTTCTCCACATCATGCCATGAGGCCTGTCTCCAATATGGTATTAATGTAGTGTTAAGAGGTGGGTCAAGGTTTGTAGGTCAAGGGACTAACTCTTTTATAAAAGAGGCTTGAGGAAGCCTGTTTGCTCCATTTGGCATATGAGAAAGGTACATTGACGGCACAGTAATGAATAGGATCTCCTCACTGTATACTAGATCTGCTGCCTTGATTTTGGGTTTCTGTCTTCAGGAACTATCAAAGCAGTGTATATACATATGTTTTGTGTGTGTGTGTGTGTGTGTATAATATATACATTTAATATATATTATATATTGTACAAATTTTACATTTTGTTTATATTCTTATTTTATTTTATCAAGTATTGAAATACTAAATAAATATTTAATATACAATTATTTTATGTTCAACTTTTATATATATTTGATATATACACATTTACATATATGTATACATATATACATATATATATATAATTTATTTGATTCAAGACCTTTTGCTATAGTCTCATTATACAGGTTAAGATACTATTGTATAAAATTCTGTTACCACAAAGAAAGGTTAAACACACCATCAAGTTATTTAGAAAGTGGAAGCCACGGTGGAAGGAAGCTTAAGAAGACTTTCATATTATGAATACTGAAATCTGAGATGAAAAATAAAACCAGGTTATTTATATTAGACAGCATACACCACAGGGGAGGTGATGAGCTCCTTGGATGCTCAAAGGACGGATGGAGTGTTATTAGGATGGGCCTGTGTGATATGGTATGATATCACTGAGTACAGCAGGAATTTAGGTAGGGAGAATTCTAGAAAGTTGAAGGAACTTTAGTCTCTACAATTCCTTGAACACAAGAGAGGTGTAGAGAAAGGGAGAAATTTTAAGTAATACTTCAAAAAGCAGATCAGATGCCAGTCCAAATAGAAACCCAGCAGCACAAAGAAGGACATGATTATACGTGCCCTACCACATGCATTTTAGTATCTCTAGCAATATATATCTTCAGAGTAGAGGGGATTAATTCAATAACTTGTTTATACTCAACTCAAGTAAGACCCAGACATATAGAACAGACTTAAGAACTATTGTTGGCTCTGACAATACAGGGTGGATGAGACTATAAAAGGTAAGATGGGGGGGGGGGAAAGAATGCTGGGGCTCCCAAAAGAATGGCACCTGCACAAGGAGAGACATCTAAAGTATCTAGCAATACCTTATGCTGGAGACAGAAGTGACATGGATGGTCAGAACGGAACTACTAGACAGGAGAGGAGTGCCTGTCCCAGGAGAGCTAGGACATGGCTTCTCATCCTGGTAGGTCTTTAGTCAAAACATATGAAGCATTTAGCACCAACTCATCCAAGACACCTTTGCAGTGACGTTATTTCCATGAAACACCTTGATGTTTATAGTCTATTCTCATTTTTTTTCTTTAGATGAGTTGTTCAGTCTCCACATTTAATGAAAGTAAATATTAAGAGCAAAGGGGACACATATAAAGAACATGAAACTGAAGGGCTCTCATGCTGATACATCTGTCTGCTGAAGCTTCACATATTTTCTCTCTTGTAGACTCCATGCATAAGCATCACACCTCCCTGCATGACAAGAGGAATAAAGATCACCAAGACTGTGACACCAGATTGGCTGGAGCTTTGAGGTTTTCAGAATATGATCTAACCCTTCAATATCACAGACCAATGGACAAAGGATAACCTTAAGTTCAACTCTGCCTCCCAGGGTCACCTCCCAAACCTGCACATTCCAAAATTCTCACTTTTCTACTTAAGCCAGAGTAGTAATTTTGTTCTCTAAATTCTTCACTGAGAACCCACTGTTATCACTGTTGGTACAGCCCAGGGACCTATTGGATAAAGCATCTCAAGCCTACCCTGTTGAGTTCTTACAGCTGGGGATCTCTCTTCCTTTCTAAACAACTGCTTCTCGGGTTAATTTTCTTGTTCCTCTGTGTCTTGTGGCACACTGCTTTATTAAGAGGAATTTACTCTTCAATTTCCTGTTGTGATTTCAAATTCCCAAGGTTATTTCTGTGCCTTACTTTATAACAACAATTACACACCACTCCCTAAGGTTGTAAAAGATTTGGAAATTTATTCTCAGCAGTCTTTGGATGCCACCAGCTTGCAACAGCATTAGCTCTCATTGGAAACTCCAGTGTGAGATTGGAGATGAAGAGGAGAAAAGGGGGCTCAGCAGGAATTAAGAGTCCTTTAAATGTCCTGACCTGGTCTCAGCACTCAAGATGTGCCTTAAAAGAGGGGATGATGGAGGTGGTAACAGTCTAAAAACCACCATTTTTCTCTGGCAGAGAACAGTTTTGTGTTTGCAGGGGGCAAGTTTCTTTCCTTCAACCTCTAATCACAGAGTTACAAAACTCTCCTTGCAAGAGTGTTGATTTTAAATCCCAGTGTTTTCGTAGGGAGTAACTGCTGAGGTGCTTTTAGTCTTCAGGGCTAGTCAGTAAAGTGACTGTTTTATAATGTTCTGCAGCTTACTTGGAGAAGCATCTAGGAAAATCATGTATTTCCTAATCAGAGTCTGGGGAAACACTGATGTATAGTTTCTGTATTTTACAAAAGGAGAAAAGGGGGAGTGAGGGCTGAGGGATGTGCTTATACTGAAAGTAAATTCCTACATATTTCTCTCATTGGATACACACACCCCCCTACACACACACACACACACACACACACACACACACACACACACACACTCACACACACACTATTTTTCACAGAAATGCAAAGTGTACTGATTCACTTTTTCATTTTGCTTGCCTCTTTTCAGGTTTACTGTTTTACATTCCATTTGACTTATCTAACTCTCCAGCTTTGGTGCACCTACATAAATAATAAGCAAAATCTGTTTCCCCTGGTTCTCAGATTAATTTTACCTGGTTCATAAAAAAATTCATGATATATGATCCTAATGTAAGGTGACAGTCGGGAAAAGACAACAGCATTTGAAAGACTTGTGAGTGGCATCTGCAGTGGACATGTGATAAAAAGGGACTTCCACAAACTGTAACCTGCATGCTTCCCAGGCAACAGGATTGAGAGAAAACTGGAAGTGAGCCTAGCTGGTATGATTCATAGTTTCTGTGTCTGTTTCAATCATTGTCATCGATGTTTAGTCTCCATTTATTTATAAAATAGTAGAATTATCTATAAGTAAGAGGAGTTTGTGTTTCATGCCAATATTTTATAAAGACAAACATATGATGTTTCTATATTTCTCCAGGTTTATGCTAGTGCATGAATGTTCAAAAGTGAAGACAAGTTGAGGAATGCATCTGAATGGATCATGTGAGACGATAGCAGAAGACCCAGGGATATTTGAAATCTAGATCATGATTTTATGGTCAAAGAGTTAAGGGTATCCATTGAGCAAATTGTGTTTGAGAATTACTAGGTACACAGTACATGTCTCAATGTCATTTTTTAACTCTGGAGATTGAAATTTGAGATGGACAGGGGGAAGGCAAAGGGTTCACAATTAAGCGATAATGTTCAAAGAAAATTCCAGAATGTAAGTTTAAGAAAAGAGGGATTAACATCTAATGATCTTGATATGTGCCGCAACATCAGTGCTGGCTGCAAATGTTCATGTATGAAACTGACTTGACCTATGTGACTATTGATATAGACAAAGGTTAGTCACATTAAGAAACTATTGCAAGGTCTCACTGCTTGTAAATGGGTTTCAGGTTAGAAAATCCAAGTTCATCTGAAGCCACGGCCTAGTATTTTCTATTAGTCTCCCTAGAAGCTATCACGGAAAGATGTATACTAGATAAAAAGTAATTTTAGAAGATAGAGCTGTGGGTATATTGCTGGCTGCACAAACATAAGAATCTGAGTTTGTATTCAAAGCACTCACATAACGATTTGGATGCAGAAGCTTGTATCTATTATCCAGTGTAAGGTAGGGGATTAACAGAAAAAGAAGGACCCCCCAGAAACAGAGTTCAGTGTAAAACTAGACTATTTCAAACAGTGAACCTCAGCTGCAGCAAGAGACATTATCAAAATGGATAGAAAATGATAGAGGAAGACACAAAACATCAACTTCTGCTCCACATACAAACACAAGGCCTCATGAACACACATACATGTATACATACATACATGTATACACAACATACACTGTATGCTTGACATGCTATTAATTCCTTGATATATAAAAATTAATTTTCTGATGTCTACATAATATGAGTATTCTTAAAGACCTGGGTTAAATTTAATTCTAAACCAAATTCTTGTTGATTTTAAAATCATCCTTTAAAATTGATACTTGTGATGCTGCGTACTATTGTAGCTAAATATTAAATGCATTTGGGCAAATTTGCTGTTCTTCTACTTAAATAATTTTTTACTCTTAAATTTTTTATACACACTATATATGTATATATGTATATGTGTATACATGTGTATGTGTATACATTTATATATGTATGTCCCGGCCCGTACTGTCCGGCTTTGTGGGCCAAAATGTTGTGGCCTGTTCTGCTCCATGCTTGGCGGCCACTGTGTCTTGGCCCAAGCTGCCGGTCCGGTCCGAGGGTCAGGGTCTAGCAAGAGAGAGATTGGGGATAAAGGGGAAGAGACGTGAAGAATGGAGACAAGACAGAAAGTCTGATCAAGTCTCGTTTATTGATGGGAATTCTGAGGTATTTATATACTTTTGCCATGTGCCTTGTAGGCGCATGGATACCACATGCCATGCAGGTGTTGATATGACGTAAACCTTACAGGCATCTATAGCATGGACAGCACGTGAACTGCAATACCTTGCAGGCGTGACTACCACGTGAGCCTTGCAGCTGGGGGCAGTAAACAGCAACACAAAATACGTGGGATATCAGAGTGTGCTTTAGCTGTTGTAGGCTATTGAAAACCAAATCTTTCGTCAGGGTATATGGTTCCAGATGGCTGCAAAGATGATCTAGCCGCTTTCTGCTAAAATCGGCTCCCAACATATGTATATGTGCATGTGAATATGTATATGTATATATATGTATATGTGTATATATGTACATACATATATACATATATATGGTCATTTACCCTGTTTCCTTAACTTCCCAATATTCAACCTTTACACATTATCTTCCTAAGTACACATCATTTGCCTCCTGCTCCTCTTCTCTTTGTTCCTTTTTTATGATTTTTTTTGTTAACGTCTAGGTCTATTAGTTCTGCCTGTTTGTGCATAAGTTTGGCACTATCCTTTGGAGTGTGGGAAACATAGCAAAGATCACAAAATCACAAATGATTATCCCTCCAATAGCATCTTCAGTAAAGGCTGAGGGCTAAAGAGCACATAACCCATCTGAGTTCCTCTTTCTGGGTATCTAGCAAGGCTCTGGTACTTCACAGCATGTATTCTGCAAAGTAGACCATTTTTTTTATCTGATCTAGTTGTCACTTTAACCTCCTACATCATTTTTTCCCTCATGACTTCTGTGTGAATGAGAATCTATCTTGTGTATCTCCAACACTACTAGTAAAAAAAAAAAAAAAAAAAAAAAAAAACAGAAAACATGGAACTTTGACTAGAGTACCAACCTATTCTGAGATCATACTCCTTCTAATTTTGAAGATTTGAATAAGGATGATCCCCATAAGTCCATAATTTGAGTGAGTGGTCAGGAAGGAGTGGCACTATTAGGAGGTGTGTCCTTATTGGAAATAGGTGTGATCTTGTTGGGAAAAAATGTGTAACTTGAGGGTGGGCTTTGAGGTTGCGAAAGCCTAAGCCAGGCTCAGTGGCTCCCCCATATTGCTGCTTGCAGATACACCTGCAGAACTCACAGCTCATCTCCAGCATCATGTCTGCCTGTGTGTCACTGAGTTTCCACAATGCTGGTAATAAGCTAATCCTCTGAAGCTGTCATCAAGTCCCCATTAAAATCTCTTCTTTATAAAAGTTACGGCGGTCAGTGTCTCTTCTTGGAAGTAGAACACTGACTAACACATTGATTCTCAGTAACAGTGCTGGAAATCAAGACAGAGACAGACCACTTTACAAAGTACCTTCTAGCCTTCATAGGTATCAATGATGTGAAAGAGAAGTAAAAATATATGACTGCACATGATAAATGTTAACAGCCAACTCTATGATAGCTGATGGCACTAGTTTGATTAGAAATGGCCTAGCAACCCAGAATTGGTTCCTACCATGGACACTCTCTCCCTGTGTGCTTAGACCAGTGGAACCTAGGATGGTTGGTCATTCCAGATAATATTCAGAATTACAAACTTTGCTGTACCCTGGTGCTCAAGTGGTTTGCCTGGTACTTAATTGTGCTACTTTGGAATTTAAATAGTTGCAATTCCAAGTAATAATAAGTATTTGCTTCTACTAATACTGATAAGCATCCATTAATAAATGAAAAAGCAGTCACAGGATAGGAACAAAAATTAAGAGGCATCCTAAAATCAAAACAGAAAGATGTTATAATTCATAAGGCACTGGGTTTCTTTGAATACTCATGACATCATTGTATCTAGTAATCAAATACCAGCAGTATATCACCAAAAGGCTGAGTGGGGAATGAAGAACCTCAGACCAACAAAGACCAGTGACATCAAGGACCACACACTGTTACTCAGGATGTCCTTCCTAGGTGCTGTCTGTTAAAGAACTATGGCACTAATATTATTTATGTTGAATTAATAGGTGCATGATAGGAAAATAAAGACACCTCAAAAGTGGTATGACTTTAAGAAGTTTCAATCATTATTTCTGGGGGTTTGTGAACTTGAATTTAAATGAGCTTTCTTGGCCAGCTTCCTCTTGCTTAGTTCCCACACGAGCCTTGTTCAACACATTACAGCACATCTGGTGCACACTGTCAGATTTCAATACCCAAAACAGGTTCATGGAGACACCTAATTATACATGTCATGAGGGAAAAAAAAGAAGTGTAATCCAAAACAATCCAAATCTTCTCTTTTTCCTTTATTAGGTAGCTTTGTCTGTTAGGATTTTGTTTTTGGAGTTTCAGTATCTGAATTTGAACTCCATGGTGATCTCTCTCTCTCTCTCTCTCTCTCTCTCTCTCTCTCTCTCTCTCTCTCTCTCTCTCTCAGGATTTTTGTTGTAGAAATTAGGAGAAAAGGAAAGGGTTAGAGTTTTTGAGAGTGACAAAGAAAAAGCAGAATGAGGAGATTCTGTAGGCATTATTTATAGTATAATTTCCTTTGAAATATCCTAGGAATGTTAGAAAGCTTTAATTATTTTGTGCTTGATTTACTTTCTTCTAAACATAGCTACAGAGGAAGAACATGGAGCATAAACATGCACGTTAAAAATAATGCTCTATAAGATACTATTTTACATTATTGTTATATTACTATATTCTAATAGGTTAGAATCAATAATGTATGTATTAATTATATTACTGCACTCAATATACCCAGCCTTATAAATATATGTGTATCTGTGCATGTATATATGTGTGATTATGAATTTATATGTATAATACATAAGACAGAGAAGCAATATTTTATATTCAGTACTAAAGTCTGAATTGCAGATTATTAAGTGAATATTTGATTATTTACTTACTGACTTATATCAGGCATTAAGTTAAAAATACATGTTGCATACTCTCTTTTAAGAATTTGGGTTATATTTCCCAGAATCAAGATGCAGACAATATTAATTAGGTACAAAGTGACTTTCTTAACCTGGTGATCTCTCTTACCAGCTGAAACTGGTAATTTTCACAGACAGGTAAGCCTTTGATAATTATTCAACTCCCATTAGACTTGACAGCAAAGTGTCAAGTGGATCAGCAGTACCCATATCACCAGACAGAACTAAAGGACTATGGAATCTCAGATCCTATTCTCACTCACTGAGTGAGAATTTATAGTTTGACAAAATCCATGCTAAGTTTTGAAAGGAGTTGGTCTAAATTATTTCAGTCTACTCTTGGTTACAGCCAGAGAAATCTCTTTCATATGAAGCATTTTCTACTTGCCCTCTCCGGTTATTTAATATATAGGTATAATTCTATTTCCTCAGTGGATCAACATCTTGGGGTTTGGGATTTGAAGAAACATTATTAGAGCACATTTCTAATACTGCAAACAAGATTAGTAGCTTCGTACCTACAGCGATAACTCTCAAGCTCAGAAGGCATCTTATGTGACCTCATTTTTGTATTTTTAAATATCATGAAGAATCATTGTGAGATATACCACCATAACCATTTTAGCTGTGCAGTTCTGTGGTGTTAAAGGCCATCGCATGTTGGAGAAGAAATCTCCAGAATGTTTTCATAGAGCAGAGCTAAATCACTGTCTTTACTACACAACTTGACTTTTCCTTCTCATAGCTCTTTGTGTAGTTAAAGGAATAAGTTGCCTGTGAGGAGGCCTCTGGAGTTCTGGTATGAGATAGAGGTTGCTTCCAAACGTTTGTAGCATAGATGATGCCTTGATTTATAATCTTGTGGAAACACTAGATTGCATGTCAAATACCATTTAAAGCAAGTATCATTGTGTTCATTGGCTATGCCGTGATAGAACATAAGTATGTCGTTGAAACTGCAATACAAAACCTGTGAAAATATCTGTAAACCCAATAACTCTGTTACTACCTTATGTCATTAGATGGATGACGGATAATGCGAGAGTGATATAACAGCTACCACTAATGTTGGTAAGAGAATCTTCCTCTATTATTATTATTGCTGCTGTTATTGACTCATGAGCCCTTGACAAATGTCTTACAAATAATTAAAGTCACTTTAAAGCTCCACATGCTATTCATATATCACAACATTCGCATACTTTGGATAAAATGTTAATTTTGAGAAACGGAATGTGTTCGTGTTTTTTAGCAAATAGAATCATGCTTTCTGCATAAATTGCTCTTCATCTGGTGATCTTTCGTGTGTGGTTCATAGACCAAGGAGTTGAGCTCCATTTGACTTTGCAGTCTGTTGGCAACATCACAAAATTGAAATATCAAGCAATGATTCTTTCTTTCATCTCTGAGTGTTAGTTTTTGAGAAACCTTAGTAATTCCTGACAGAATATTTACATAAAATTGATCTCAATTTCATTAAAGTGTAGCATCCCTCACAAATACTCTCATCTGGTTTCATAAATCATTTAACTTGACTATATGAAGTATACCATGAACGTGAAAGTGGCTCTTGTAGCACAGATATTCAATGCTCTCTGCTCTTGAGGACCTTCATTCTGAATGATAATTTTGCTCCTTATGTATGTGAGAAAGCTAGAGATCATTCAGTCTAGAAAGTCTTTCTGGATATCTTCAAATAGCATGAATCCTAAGGTCATACCCCTTTTGCTTTGTAAAGACATAGAACTGTGAGTCCTTTTAGATCTACCTAAGTAACCTCTTCAGAAAGAAAAAAAATCTCAGAATTTTCTTTGGATATATAAACTTCAAATTGTTATGAAAAAATAGAAAAGAAGATGGAGCACTATCAAGCCAAGTATAGTATACAATTCTCTTCAAATACAATTAGAGTAATGCCAACCGAATTGACAAACTAAGAAAATGTCTACTCAACTTCTTTGATAGTAGAGAAATATGTTCATTAACAATTTATTTGGAAAATCATGCTTCAATGGAACCTGAGAAATGAGTAAAGTACATTCATCACAAAATATTGCTATTGATGAAATTAAAGAGAATTCCTATGGATGAAATTAAATTCTTAAAACACAGAAAAGATTTATATTATTTTAAGTTAAGAGAAGCTTGGAAGAGATAAAGGTCTTAATAGTATCCCTACAACCCATGACTAGGAAACGTTAGGTAGACATATTCCTGGAATACAACCCAAGATATTTGTGTTCCTGGTTAAGCATTTATTTATTTATTTATTATTTATTTATTTATTTATTTATTTATTATTGTTTTGCTTTTTGTAGCATATTGTTTTGCTCTCTTTTTCTGTTCACAATCATAAACCCATGTGAAAATTATTTTACTGTGTCAGTGAATATGGCACGTCAAACACTTAAAAAAAAAAAAAAAAAAAAACCTTCCATGAAAGAACAGCATAGAGGAACTGAAGAGATCTCATAAAACATGAGCCAAGCATCTCATACCTGTCGCTGCTTAATACAAATGAAGTGAAACAGGATGGGCACACTTTGTAGTGAAGACTTTAATTATACTGCTTTTTGACTACATATGCATGTAGAAGAGCATCTTTTAAATTTCTACTTTTGTTGAAACATATGGCTACTGTTCTGTTTATTTTCTTTAAGTTAACTACTAGAACAAGAGAGAAACACTCTACCATTAACCTACCGCATTAGTTATTATTTCTTGCTATGATAAAACACTATGACCAAAGCAACTTACAGGGTGTTATTGGGCTTACAGTTGCAGACAGATAATCCATAATGTTGGGGAAAGCATAGAAGCATAGCAGCTAATGGCTAGAACAGTAAACTGAGTCTGGTGGTTTGAATATGCTTGGCCCATAGAAAGTAGCACTATTACAAGGTATGGCCTTGTTGGAGGAAGTGTAGGCAGACTTTTAGATCTTCTAGAGTTCAAACTCTGCCCAATGCAGAAGAGACCCTTCCCCTGGCTGCTCACAAAAGACTGTCTCCTTCTATCTGCTTTGGATCAAGACATAGAACTCTCAGCTTCTTCTTTAGCATAGTGTCTGCCTGGATGTTTCCATGCTTCCTGACATGATAATAATAGGCTGAACCTCTGAAACTGTAAGCTACCCTCAGTGAAATGTTGCCCTTTATAAAAGTTGTCATAGTCATAGAATCTCTTCATAGCAACAAAAAACACTAACTAAGACACTGAGAGAGTATCTTCACCTGAAAATATGACAGAAAGGGTGGGAACTGGAAATGGTATGACATTATGAACTCTCAAATCTCATTCCTAGTGACATATCTTCTCAAGCAAGGCCACACCAACTATTCAAATAGCTCCATCATCTGAGCCTGTGGAAAAAATGTCACTCAAAAAACTACAAGTACCATAAGACAAATGAAATAAATAATACTGAATGAATGATTATGGTCATGCTAAATTGTTCTCCCTTGGAAAACAGAGTTGTAGGACTTGGGATGCTGATAAATATACAATTTAGAGAAAATAAAGAGAAACAGCTATTTTCAGCTCAAAGATAATTGTTGTATAGAATCATAAATTTCTTACCAAAAATGTAAAAAAAATACTGCATATTTAACTTATTGACAATACCAATTTAAAATTTAAATAGCTTTTCCTCAAAATAAAATATTAATTTAATGAGGCTAATTAAGAAAATTTAAGAAAACCAACAAATGAAACACTAATATTTTAATCATTTGAGATGAAATCATGTTTATCATATTTCTTAGTAAATTTTACAATACTGGATTTTATAAGATAATTCTACACAAACTAAGTTACATGTGAAAGTAGATTGTTAATCACACAGTTCATTTCCCTTTTTGAAATTGAAATATCACAAAGCTAGTTTATTGTACACATAGACTTGGGACTTCCAGGGAAATAAGCAAGAACAAATGCCATCTTGCAAGGAGCACTGTAAGTGCATTCCCATCAGTTTGTGGTCTTCATACATTAACTCTTCCACCTGTCTGTTCTGAGTGATAATCCAGTTGATAGTGAAGCAAAGCTTTTACATGGTCTTTAACCTTTAATGTTGGTTAAAAAATTAATAATGCATCTCAAGGCATGGATTGTGGTAATAAAATTTTAAGCATCATGAATCTATCATGACTGAGATCCCTAAGTCAGTGAAAATGGATAGCAAACCTGAAATACCCACAGTTATCTTTTGGAAGGATGACCTAAGAAAAACCATTGTTTCTCCCATTCTTCTCTTTGTCCAATTTCAAGCTTCCTCATTTTTCTAGGTCAAAGTTATTTTTGTATATTAGAAAGATGGCTTCAATTCTTCTAAACTTATACCAGTCTAAGAACTTCATGATGAAACATATTAGTGGAAAGGGCTTTCACTTGTGGTCCATAGATGTCACTTATCAACTGTGTTCTAATTCGCCTCTTGCACCAGGATCATAGGACATCACAGCAATGTTTATGCCTTGTTTCAATCTGTAAATTACTTATCTTTAAATTAGTTTAATCATGTCTTAGCTGAAGTTAAACATATGCATGTATATGTTCTATAGATATACACATATTTATGGATAAATACAAAATTTATTATTTAAATATTTTATGTAAATATTATATATTTGGATTGCTACATATAAAGCATTTTTTCAAACATGCCGCATTTTAATTGAATATTTTTCAAGTACCATTTTGTGTTGAGGTGGGTGTGGGTGTTTATTATTATGGTATACTACTTGCTGGCTTATTAACCAATCATGCATGGTATAGTGTGAAAACTTACCTCTTTGAAATTAAAAGTAGCATAGAATAAAACAGAAAAAATATAATTGTGCAACGTAGCTTCCCACAAGTTATGTAACATATGTAACCAGCACTTAGATATAATTAATGTGGCATTGTGTATTAACTTAATATACCAAGAAGAATTGATAAAGACATCACCTGATGGCCCATGAGTATGTGGTCTGGAAATTCCTGACTATCAGTGTTGTGTTTTATAAAAAGATAAGGAGAGAAGGAATATGAAGGCATGGTATGTTGTGGTGGAAGGGGTTGTCTCTGTGGTCCCATGCTGAGGTATCCTTTCTCCCTCTGAGGTACCAGCCATAGGACTATAGTATAGAATAGAGTTTATTCAGGGCATGGGGAGAAGATTTATGAAAAAAGCAGAAACACAGACAGACAGACATAAACACACACATACACAACAGAGAGAGAAGAGAGAGAGACACAGAGAGACAGAGGGAGGGAGAGGGAAGGAGAGAGGGAGGGAAAGAGGGAGAGGGAAAAGAGTAGAGGTGTAGAAGGAGGGTGGCCATGAGCATGTGGAGAGAGGGGGGAGGGAAATTGGGAGAGAGGGGGAAGAGGGTAAGAGAGCGAGGGAGAGCAAGAGAGTGAGGAGGGGCAAGCAGCCCCTTTTATAGTGAGTCAGGCACACCTAGCTTGCCAGGTAACTGTGGGCAGAGCCTAGACTAATGTCAACAATCATACTTTCTGAAATTCAGGAAATATTTGTTCCAA
>NW_023046259.1:2500-5000 GCF_011762505.2 Arvicanthis niloticus
CCCCCACCCCCCCCCCCCCCCCCCCCCCCACCCCCCCCCCCCCCCCCCACCCCCCCCCCCCCCCCCCCCCCACCCCCCCCCCCCCCCCCCCCCCCCCCCCCCCCCCCCCCCCCCCCCACCCCCCCCCCCCCCCCCCCCCCCCCCACCCCCCCCCCCCCCCCCCCCCACCCCCCCCCCCCCCCCCCCCCACCCCCCCCCCCCCCCCCCCCCCCCCCCCCCCACCCCCCCCCCCCCCCCCCCCCCCCACCCCCCCCCCCCCCCCCCCCCCCCCCCCCCCCCCCCCCCCCCCCCCACCCCCCCCCCCCCCCCCCCCCCCCCCCCCCCCCCCCCCCCCCCCCCCCCCCCCCCCCCCCCCCCCCCCCCCCCACCCCCCCCCCCCCCCCCCCCCCCCCCCCCCCCCCCCCCCCCCCCCCACCCCCCCCCCCCCCCCCCCCCCCCCCCCCCCCCCACCCCCCCCCCCCCCCCCCACCCCCCCCCCCCCCCCCCCCCCCACCCCCCCCCCCCCCCCCCCCCCCCCCCCCCCCCCCCCCACCCCCCCCCCCCCCCCCCCCCCCCCCCCCCCCACCCCCCCCCCCCCCCCCCCCCCCCCCCACCCCCCCCCCCCCCCCCCCCCCCCCCCCCCCCCCCCCCCCCCCCCCCCCCCCCCCCCCCCCACCCCCCCCCCCCCCCCCCCCCCCCCCCCCCCCCCCCCCCCCCCCCCCCCCCCCCCCACCCCCCCCCCCCCCCCCCCCCCCCCCCCCCCCCCCCCCCCCCCCCCCCCCCCCCCCCCCCCCCCCCCCCCCCCCCCCCCCACCCCCCCCCCCCCCCCCCCCACCCCCCCCCCCCCCCCCCCACCCCCCCCCACCCCCCCCCCCCCCCCCCCCCCCCCCCCCCCCCCCCCCCCACCCCCCCCCCCCCCCCCCCCCCCCCCCCCCCCCCCCCCCCCCCCCCCCCCCCCCCCCCCACCCCCCCCCCCCCCCCCCCCCCCCCCCCCCCCCCCCCCCCCCCCCCCCCCCCCCCCCCCCCCCACCCCCCCCCCCCCCCCCCCCCCCCCCCCCCCCCCCCCCCCCCACCCCCCCCCCCCCCCCCCCACCCCCCCCCCCCCCCCCCCCCCCCCCCCCCCCCCCCCCCCCCCCCCCACCCCCCCCCCCCCCCCCCCCCCCCCCCCCCCCCCCCCCCCCCCCCCACCCCCCCCCCCCCCCCCCCCCCCCCCCCCCCCCCCCCCCCACCCCCCCCCCCCCCCCCCCCCCCCCCCCCCCACCCCCCCCCCCCCCCCCCCCCCCCCCCCCCCCCCCCCCACCCCCCCCCCCCCCCCCCCCCCCCCCCCCCCCCCCACCCCCCCCCCCCCCCCCCCCCCCCCCCCCCCCCCCCCCCCCCCCCCCCCCCCCCCCCCCCCCCCCCCCCCCCCCCCCCCCACCCCCCCCCCCCCCCCCCCCCCCCCCACCCCCCCCCCCCCCCCCCCCCCCCCCCACCCCCCCCCCCCCCCCCCCCCCCCCCCCCCACCCCCCCCCCCCCCCCCCCCCCCCACCCCCCCCCCCCCCCCCCCCCCCCCCCCCCCCCCCCCCCCCACCCCCCCCCCCCCCCCCCCCCCCCCCCCCCCCCCCCCCCCACCCCCCCCCCCCCCCCCCCCCCCCCCCCCCCCCCCCCCCCCCCCCCCCCCCCCCCCCCCCCCCCCCCCCCCCCCCCCCCCCCCCCCCCCCCCCCACCCCCCCCCCCCCCCCCCCCCCCCCCCCCCCCCCCCCCCCCCCCCCCCACCCCCCCCCCCCCCCCCCCCCCCCCCCCCCCCCCCCCCCCCCCCCCCCCCCCCCCCCCCCACCCCCCCCCCCCCCCCCCCCCCCCCCCCCCCCCCCCCCCCCCCCCCCCCCCCCCCCCCCCCCCCCCCCCCCCCCCCCCCCCCCCCCCCCCCCCCCCCCCCCCCCCCACCCCCCCCCCCCCCCCCCCCCCCCCCCCCCCCCCCCCCCCCCCCCCCCCACCCCCCCCCCCCCCCCCCCCCCCCCCCCACCCCCCCCCCCCCCCCCCCCCCCCCCCCCCCCCCCCCCCACCCCCCCCCCCCCCCCCCCCCCCCCCCCCCCCCCCCCCCCCCCCCACCCCCCCCCCCCCCCCCCCCCCCCCCCCCCCCCCCCCCCCCCCCCCCCCCCCCCCCCCCCCCCCCCCCCCCCCCCCCCCCCCCCCACCCCCCCCCCCCCCCCCCCCCCCCCCCCCCCCCCCCCCCCCCCCACCCCCCCCCCCCCCCCCCCCCCCCCCCCCCCCCCCCCCCCCCCCCCCCCCCCCCCCCCCACCCCCCCCCCCCCCCCCCCCCCCCCCCCCCCCCCCCCCCCCCCCCCCACCCCCCCCCCCCCCCCCCCCCCCCCCCCCCCCCCCCCCCCCCCCCCCCCCCCCCCCACCCCCCCCCCCCCCCCCCCCACCCCCCCCCCCCCCCCCCCCCCCCCCCCCCCCCCCCCCCCCCCCCCCCCCCCCCCCCCCCCCCCCACCCCCCCCCCCCCCCCCCCCCCCCCCCCCCCCCCCCCCCCCCCCCCCCCAC
>NW_023046259.1:10000-63785 GCF_011762505.2 Arvicanthis niloticus
AAAGCAGTACTAAGAGGAAAAATCATAGCTCTAAGTGCTCACAAAAGAAAGTGGAAAGAGCATACATCAACAACTTGACAGCAAACCTGAAAGCATTAGAACAAAAGAAGCTAGTATACCCAAGAGGAGTAGACGGCAGGAAATAATCAAACTCAGGGCTGAAATCAACCAAGTCGAAACAAAAAGAACTATACAAAATATCAACAAAACCAGGAGCTGGTTCTTTGAGAAAATCAACAAGATAGACAAACCCTTAGCCAGACTAACCAAAGGGCGCAGAGACAGCATTCAAATTAATAAAATCAGAACTGAAAAGGGAGACATAACAACAGAAACAGAGGAAATTAAAAAAATTATCAGATCCTACTACAAAGGCCTATACTCAACAAAATTGGAAAATCTGGAGGAAATGGACAATTTTCTAGATAGATACCAGGTACCAAAGTTAAACGAGGAGCAGATAAACCACCTAAACAGTCCCATAACGCCTAAAGAAATAGACACAGTCATTAAAAATCTTCCCACCAAAAAATGTCCGGGGCCAGATGGTTTCAGTGCAGAATTCTTTCAGACCTTCAAGGAAGACCTAATACCAATCCTCTTCAAGTTATTCCATCGAATAGAAAACAGAAGGAACACTACCCAATTCATTCTATGAAGCTACCATTACACTCATACCTAAACCACAGAAAGACCCAACAAAGAAAGAGAACTACAGACCAATCTCTCTTATGAATATTGATGCAAAAATACTCAATAAAATTCTCGCAAACCGAATCCAACAACACATCAAAACAATTATCCATCAAGATCAAGTAGGCTTTATCCCAGGAATGCAGGGATGGTTCAATATTCGGAAATCCACAATGTAATCCACTACATAAATAAACTCAAGAGAAAACCACATGGTCATATCACTAGATGCTGAGAAAGCATTTGACAAAATTCACATCCCTTCATGTTAAAAGTCTTGGAAAGATCAGGAATACAAGGCCCATATCTAAACATAGTAAAAGCAATATACAGCAAGCCAGTAGCCAACATCAAACTAAATGGAGAGAAACTTGAAGCAATCCCACTAAGATCAGGGACTAGGCAAGGCTGCCCACTCTCACCTTACCTATTCAATATAGTACTGGAAGTCTTAGCTAGAGCAATTAGACAACAAAAGGAAGTCAAAGGGATACAGATAGGAAAGGAAGAAGTCAAAATTTCACTATTTGCAGATGATATGATAGTATACTTAAGTGAACCTAAAACTTCCACCAGAGAACTCCTAAACCTGATAAACAACTTTAGCAATGTGGCTGGATATAAAATCAACTCAAACAAATCAGTAGCCTTCCTCTATCAAAGGATAAACAGGCAGAGAAAGAAATCAGGGAAATGACACCCTTCACAATAGCCACGAATAAAATAATTATCTTGGAGTGAATCTAACAAAGCAAGTGAAAGATCTGTATGACAAGAACTTCAAGTCTCTCAAGAAAGAAATTGAAGACATCTCAGAAGATGGAAAGATCTCCCATGCTCCTGGATTGGCAGGATTAATTTAGTAAAAATGGCTATCCTGCCAAAAGCAATCTACAGATTCAATGCAATACCCATCAAAATTCCAAATCAATTCTTCATAGAGATAGAAAGAGCAATTTACAAATTCATTTGGAATAACAAAAACCTAGGATAGCGAGAACTATTCTCAACAATAAAAGAACCTCTGGGGGAATCACCATTCCGGACCTCAAACTGTACTACAGAGCAGTAGTGATAAAAACTGCTTGGTATTGGTACAGAGACAGAAAGGACGATCAATGGAACAGAATTGAAGACCCAGAAATGAACCCGCATACCTATGGTCACTTGATATTTGACAAGGGAGCTAAATTCATCCAGTGGAAAAAGGACAGCATTTTCAACAAGTGGTGCTGGCTCAACTGGAGGTCAACATGTAGAAGAATGCAAATTAATCCATTCTTATCTCCTTGCACAAAGCTCAACTCCAAGTGGATAAAGGACCTTCACATAAAGCCAGGTACACTGAAAATATTAGAAGAGAAGTTGGGGAAGACCCTCGAATACCTAGGCACAGGGGAAAAGTTCCTGAACAGAACACCAATGGCTTATGCTCTAAGATCAAGAATCGACAAATGGGACCTCATCAAATTGCAAAGCTTCTGTAAGGCAAAGGACACTGTCAACAAGACAAACGGCAACCAACAGATTGGGAAAAGATCATTACCAATCCTACATCTGATAGGGGGCTAATATCTAATATTTACAAAGAACTCAAGAAATTAGACGCCAAACAACAAAATAACCCCATTAAAAAATGGGGTACAGAGCTAAACAAAGAATTCTCAACTGAGGAAACTCGAATGGCCGAGAAGCACCTTAAGAAATGCTCAACATCCTTAGTCATCAGGGAAATGCAAATCAAAACAACACTGAGATACCACCTCACACCAGTCAGAATGGCTAAGATCAAAAACTCAGGTGATAGTAGATGCTGGCGAGGATGTGAAGAAAGAGGAACACTCCTGCATTGTTGGTGGGGTTGCAAGCTGGTACAACCACTTTGGAAGTCAGTCTGGCGGTTCCTCAGAAAATTGGACATAGCACTACCTGAGGACCCAGCTATACCACTTCTGGGTATATACCCAGAAAATGCCTCAACAAATAACAAAGACATATGCTCCACTATGTTCATAGCAGCCCTATTTATAATAGCCAGAAGCTGGAAAGAACCCAGATGCCCTTCAACAGAGGAATGGATACAAAAAATGTGGTACATTTACACAATGGAATATTACTCAGCTATTAAAAATAATGAATTCGAGAAATTCTTAGGTAAATGGATGGATCTAGAAAATATCATCCTGAGTGAGGTAACCCAATCACAAAAGAACACACATGGTATTTACTCACTGATAAGCGGAGATTAGCCCAAAAGTTTGAAACAACAAAGATTCAACTACCAGAAGACAGAAGCTCATGAAGAAGAAAGAACAAGTGAGGATGCCTAGGTCTTTCTTAGAAGGAGTAACTAAATAACCAAGGGAGCAAATATGGAGACAAAGTGTGGGTCAGAATCATAAGGGGGGGTTGTAGGGAGACCATTGTGTCTGGGTATTCATTCCATAGGCAGTCACCAAAAATAGACGCTGATAGGGATGTCAGGATGGGAAAGCTGACAGCAGCCTGATAAGGCTGTCTCCTTAGAGGTCTCTCAGAGTCGGACATACCCAGAGACAGATACCCACAGCTATCCATTAATCTGATCAAAGTTCCCAATGGAGGAGTTAGAGAGTAAATTGAGGGAACCGTGAACCATACGGGCTGGTGGCCCTGTGAGGAGAGCAAGAATACCAACCAGCCAGAGCTCCCCAGGGTCTAAACCACCAGCCCAGGTGCACATAGGGAGAGACACATGACTCCAGCTGTATATGTAGGGGAGGATGGCCCTGTTGGGCATAGGTGGGAGACAAGATCATTGGTACCCTGAAGGCTGAGCACTGAGGGGGGGGGAATCTGAGGGTGGGGAGGGAGGCTGGGGGTAGGTGGGTAAACACCTTCATAGAGGCAGGAGGAGGGGGATGGGATAAGGGGTTCCTGGGTGGTGGGGGAAATATGGTAAGGGGATAAAATTTGAAATGTAAATATTATATCCAATAAAAGAGGGGAAAAATAGAAAAGCGGTTAGAACCAACATTCTTAATAAAATGTCAGCCCTCTTTAAAAAAAAAATCTATCTTGATACTAAAATTTGTTTTGAGAATTGTATATTGCAGAATGATCAGCCTTGGTGTATCTACTCAACAAGCAAGCTGGGCAGACCTGCTCAAACCTCTGAGGTCCGTGAATTCCATCTGGAGGCAGCGAAGACACAGCATCAGAGGATTGTCAACTTGCTCTCCCCCCCCCACTCCTCTTCTAATATCTCAACGCCCATAATCAGCTTGAAGAAGCTAATGATGAGTCAGCGCCCCTATTCCCTGGGCATGGGGACTAAGGTGGTAAATGTTGGGCTGTCTCCCTAGGGAAAAGTAGTGGTTTTGTCGGAATAGAGAGGATTAGCTAGGGTTTATTGCATAGCCATAACCTATTAGTAGAAATCTGTATAATTAATATCAAGATGAAGATATAAATTCTTAAATGGCACCAATTTACTTTGTTTACAAATTTTAAGGTTTTCATTGGCATGAGCTTCTTAGTGATATAAGAGTGAGATGAATATTGTTACTCTCATAGGCATTGTACCAGTATAACACACTTAGGAATACAAAGCTTAGACCCAGTCCTTCTTTAACTTTTTTAACTGATTTGGGATGGTCAGCCTGTGAGTTAAGGGACTATAGCAAATTCATGACTTGGAGTTTATTATAAGGGTGTTCTCTATGTTTTATTTAGAAATAGCTGAGTGGAGTTAACAGGCAACAGTCCAGATTACCTTACATGGATAGCTGGTTTTCAAAACATCAGAAATCCTTAGAATTGACATGACAAACATTTCAGTATTAATGTTCATTTTCATTAGAGACCTGTCTGCTCCGGACAGCTTCCTATGTTAAATTCTAAGAAGAAATTGAGCATCCTTGGAGTTACTCCAGTTGTGGTGAGACAGCCACTAGGCAAGAATTGCCACTTTCCTTCTACAGACAAATTACTGTCCAGAAAAGGACACACTTGCAGAATAGTCGACTGATTATATCTGCCTAGACAGAGTAATCAGCCCTTAATAATTCTGCAGCACTAAGGTCTGTCAGATGATCCTGGGCCAGAAGGCAGAAGAACAGATGCTCCAACGTTTTGAAGTAGAGCGAGTGTCCAGGTGTTCAGAGGTCTCTATAAATTGGCTAAGTTTTAGAAGCTATGCTTTGTGCTTCCCACAATTATAGTCAACTCAGTCATTCTGGATTTCTGATGGGGTTGAAAACTTATAGCTATTTACTTTGAGAGAAAAGATCTGAGTGTATGGTCATCAGCTGACATTCATCCTAAAGCCAAGGAAAAAGCCAGGTTCAGAACTAAGTGTTTTAGTTAGGATAGATGACAGAGGTGCTGGTTAGTCAACAAAAGGATGGACTGGGTATTAGGACTATCTTGTACCTCACTGGTACAAATAGGCATAATTATGCTCTAATTGTATTTTGAGAGAAAAGTTTCCTTTTAACAGGAAGGGTGATGTGTAGGAGGAGCTAAGGTGGGAGGAGTACTGAAAGGAAGAAAAGGAGTAAGAAGAGAAGAAGAAGGAGAGGAGAAGCTAGGTGATGAAAGAGAGATAGAGGGGGGAGACAGGGAAGCAGGTGTTCATGTATCTCCACCAGTCAAAGATAGTTTATATATCTAGGTTGGGTAGTGGGTTACACCTCTGATTGAACAATACCAAACTTATAAAGCCTATGATTAACATTTCTTAAAAAAATGTACAAATGCAAAATGAAAAGGGGGCATGGGATAGGGGTTTTCTAAGGGGGGGGGAATGGGGAAACGGGATGGTATCTGAAGTGTAAATGAAAGATCTAATAAAAAAAAAAAAGAAATGAAAAAAAAAAAAAAAAAAAAAACCGAGTTAATTTAATAGTGTGCATTTGTGTCAAAGATTTTCTGAATCCAATGTTATTCTAATATGCTAAATGAAATTGTATATGAATGTTGTATATGTTGCTAATGTCAATATATAAAATTCAAAATACCTAAAGGTATACTTTGAAAACAATTTTAAAATATGGTATTTTTAAAACTGTTCAAACAATGTGTCTTTCTCATCCCAGCCTTTACCTTCTACAATGAAATATTAAAGTTTCTGCTTAAGGTAAAAAAAAAAAAAAAAAAAAAAGACATGCATATGCATATACATATAAAAATAAAATTTAAAAGTCAAAGACATTTTTACAGATATATTTATAACATTTTAAAATGTAATAGTACAAAGGCTATCCCTTTTTGTCCATTATGTTAAAGCTTGTCTTTAACATCAACATGCTGGCAACCAAAGTACATCACTTGAAATTGAAAAGGGACCTCCAGACAGAGTTATTAATTTAACAGGCTGGCAAGCCAAGGACAGGTAGATTCTGCACAGAGCCTTACCAACCTAAAACAGAAGTTAATTGCTTTTGATATGCATATTCCATGAAGGACAAGGAAGGCATTCTTGTCAGAATGACCTAAGACAGGCTCAGTTTTGTTAATGAAATAAAAGGGGGGGGAGAGAGGCAGAGAGCTTTAGGGCTGCTTTGCAAGAATCTGACATGAGCCAAGGACAAGAAAGTGGGTTTCAGACAGGAATCTGACATTAGGCTAGAACAAAAAAAAAAAAATAATAATTTCAGGCAGGAATCTAAATCTTAGGCTAGAACAAAGAACTAGGCTTCAGACACGAAAATGACTTTGGGCTAGGACAGGAAAGTTGGCTCAGATATTTTGGTCATCCTGATAAGCAAGCCCTTAAAAACAGTAATCACTGGAATGTTCAAGGAACATTTTTATTGACTTGCTTGTTCTTTGACTATTTGTGTTTATTGTCTTGCTTGTTGCTTAACTACTTGCACCTATTTTATTGCTATTCCCTCAACCTAGAACTGACCTGAATACTTGCATGTAATTAAAATGACATAAAGCAAAAAGGAGGAGGGGGATGCAATAGGGAGTTTCTGGGGAGGGGAAATGGGGAAAGAAATGACATCTGAAATGTAAATAAATAAAATATCCAACAAAAAAGAAAAAAAGAAAAAAGAAAAGTAAAAAAGACACTGACACAAGACCACCAGAATAAAGTACATGAAAATAAAACCTGCAAAGATCACCTTGATAATTTCAATTTCATGAGTGTTTAAGAAGGTCAAGAATCATGAGGGGAGGCAGTCACAATAGAAATCACTGATGACATCATAGCCACAAAAGACAAAGTAAAAGTCATTATGGTAATTAGAAGAAAAATGTTCAATACAAATATAGGACTGCCAGCACCATGTGCAACACCAATTTTGATATGCTGACTATGTATAACAGAGACTTACAGATGTTCACAAATTGATCATAGGACACTGCAGACAGAATAAAAGGTTCACTGATTATATTTCCAAGTGTTGTACAAATTTGCAGTTCCACCAGCAATGGAAGAGTGTTCCCATTTCTGCACATCCTCTCCAGCATGTGCTGTTGCTTGAGTTTGTTCTTAGCCATTCTTATTTATGTAAGATGGAGTCTCAGAGTAATTTTTATTTTCATTTCCCTGATGCCTAAGGATGCTGAACACTTCTTTAGGGGCTTCATAGCTATTACAGATTTCTCTTTTGAGAATTCTTTATTGAACTCTGTACTTCAATTTTAAGTGGTTTATTTTGTTTGTTGGACTCTAACTTGAGTTACTTATATATTTTGGTTATTAACTCTTGGTCTGATATAGGATTCATTTCTCAGAAAACTGGAAAGAGTTCCACCTGATAATCCAGGTATACCACTCCTGGGCATATAACCAAAAGATATTCCACTATACTGTGAGAGCATGTGCTCTACTATGTTCATGCCAGCTTTTTTTCTTTTCTTTTTTTTATTGGATATTTACTTTATTTACATTTCAAATGTTATCCCTTTCCTGGTTTCACCCTGAAAACCTCTTACCCCATCCTCCCTCCCCCTGTTTCTATGAGGGTGTTTCCCCACCTGCCTACCCACTCCTGCCTCCCCACCCTAGCATTCCCCTACACTGGTGCATCCAGCCTTCACAAGACCAAGGGCCTCTTCCCATTGATGCCTGACAAGGCCATCCTCTGCTAAATATGTGGCTGAAGCCATGGTTCATATCAGCTTTATTAGTAAAAATTAGAAACTGGAAATAACCCAGATTTCCTTCAACTGAAAGATGGATATGTAAACTGTAATTCATTTAAAGAATGTGGTACCAGGAAATTAAAATTGACCATTACTAGGATAAGGAGTTGGTGAGCCATAAAAAGAAGAATAATAGAAAATAAATGCTCTGATCATGGAAATCTGAAAAGAAGTGATTTTTATGGTATGGTAAAGTGGTAAGTACTGGAGGTGGGAGAATGTTAATGGACAATAGCAGGATACAGTTGATCTGATAGGGTAAATGAAGAATGGAGGCTCTTTAGAGAGAAGGGGTGGGAATAAATGCAGATAAAATAGGGAGGTGTGTAAAATAACAATGAAGGATTATAAATCCATAAGAAAACATACATTGATGATTTAATTAAGTAAAAACTTTATAGCACACATTCTCTTCTGACTTGATATTGTTCCCTCCAGGAGATAAAACCACATTACAAATCATAATATCTGATAAAAGAGGCCCTGGTTTGATGTGTGGGCCATGTTTACTTGTGATGCCTATGAATCTCAATGAACAGAATGCCTCAATAACTGCTACAGCCACATATTACCATACTTATCTATTTGATATAGTTATAACTGGGCATAAGTTTGCTCAATGATAAAGAAATCAAAACTGTTATCGAAAATAATTAATCATATTTATTACTTAACACTAATGAAGTTATGTTGTTAGAGGAAAATCCACTATTAATTTACTAAATTAGTAAATTCCTAACAACATCCTATAAACATCTGTCTTTATACCTCTATCAAATTTTAAATACATTTCTGTTTGAAACAGATGGAGCCATTAAGAAGACTGTAATAAATCAAAGTTCAAATATTTGGAGCCTATTTCCAATGAATATGTTTACAAAACACTCCTGCATTTAAGACTTATGGAACATTGCCTAAGAGGCTTAGATTGATTGTAAGAGTCAGGAGATCAGGGCAGTTGTTCTGAGACTAAGTCTTCAAGTATTTTAGAAAATATTTCCATAATGTTTTACCAACATGACAGGCTCAATGTTTGCTGAACAAGAATTGTTCCAATTAAAACTTCAAAGGTGGACATAAAAGCCCATCCGGCTTCAGCACTGAAAGAACTACAGGCAACTGAGTACTACTGGATGTAGGACCAATAGTTTTGGCCAGAGAAGAATACACTTATTCATCTGATATCATATAATTCTCTCTGAAAACATTAAAAACAAGTAATAATGTAAGGCCTCAAGTGGCTATATCTATGAATAGTTATACACACACATATGTGTGTAACAACAATTAATGAACAAAAGAGTCCATAGATTCAAACAAAAGAAAAAAGCAGTAGATTGAGTGTTTGTCAGGAAAATAAGAAGAAAATGATTTAAACTATACTATCTTAAAAAGCAAAAATAAAATAAATGAGCAACATAAAATTCTCTCATTCTGACTCTCTGATTCTCTCTGTTTCTCTCTCTGCATCTCTCTCTGTCTCTGTCTTTTTCTGTCTCTGTGTCTCTGTGTCTCTGTCTGTGTCTCTCTGTCTCTCTCTCTCTGTGTCTCTCTCTCTCTCTTTCTCTCTCTCTCTCTCCCCTGTTCTCTTAAGTTTCTCTTTCCTGTCTATTCTTATTAGAGTGAGGCATTTTCTATCTCTGAATCATTCTATCAAAATTTTCTCTGAATGGTCACTTTGCCCATCTTCTCCTATGCACTCATGTTACCTTCATTAATCTGAATTAAAGATGTCTACTAAGGGTGTTTCTGTATTCCAACAGAGGGATTAAAGGTGTGTCATTCCAGCCAAGTCTCACAGACCTAGAAGTTTTTGAAATGTGATCCCCTGTCAGAAGAGCCTTTTGCCAAAATTATAATTCCTCTAAAACTGTGGCCACTTTTAGTCTTGTCCAATGGATCCAATAAAATTATACATTCTGTCTCTCCTGGCTATGATACATAAAAAATTAACTTTCATTTTTCTAATTGCAGGGCCTCTTGAGCTATTCATCAACTGGACTATTTTGGCTTTCTATAGGTTCATCCTGTTTTCAATTTTTTAAGTAGGTTCTGTTTGAAGGAATGAGAAAAGTTTTCTGTATATGTGGCTCTCCTTACTATAGTCTTCATCTATCATGAGACACTCCTCTTTATGTCTGTGAGACTGATTATCATCTATGTTTTGATGTATGACATGATAGAGTCTTTATTTTACACCACTTTGCTCTCCATGCTGAAGATCATCCTTATCTACAGTCTGATGTAAAAGAGTACATGAAAAGGCTCCTGAAAATAGTTGTTTTGTAAGTAAAGTATATATTTAAGTAAACATAAATAATAATACTGAATATATTTCTCTGTTGTCAAAATCTAGAAAACATGTGTTTCTTTCATACTACAATATATTATTTCTTGTTATGTCATTAAATAAAATGTTAATTAGTTTGTCCATGTTCTATTTTAATACATAAACTTCATGTCTCTTCTAATCTTAATCAGTATTTCCAAAGACATATCCATTTATTTACTGTGCTGAATACATTTCCCTCCAAGATTGTGGAAAAGGAATTTTAGGAGACACTTTTCTTTCACTGATGTATTCAGCTCCAGATGGAAATCTGTGCTCACTAAAGATATTCTAATAAAATATTAGTCATTCTTCCTTTAAGAATTACATAACTCCAGGTACAGATCCTTCAGATTCACGTCTGACCTTTTCTATATTCTCTGTAACAACATCCTGGATATTTCTATTATGAACTTTTATTCCCTTGGGGAATAAAAGAAACTTCAAAGTCTCGCCAAGATGCAAAGTTTATGGGTAGGCAATGATTATCCTAGAGAACTATAATATTGATATTTACTTATGGCAGATTTATTCAAAATACTTTTAAAGAACATTCTTTAGTAAAGGAATGACTTACTAATGACAATCATAGGTCTTCTTTTAAATAGTATTAAACTAAAGAGCACAGAGTGCCAGGATATACTTATGAGTATAACAAAATATCTGGTGAGTAAATTACTTAAAAACCATTAAGGTTTGATGTCAAGTTATGCTGTAAGAACACACAGCTATCTCTGCTCTTATTTAGCAACCCAGAAGGCAAATGGAAAGAACAGGTATATGAACCTTTGAAGCACTATAGCATTGTGTCAATGCTATACCTTAATGCACACTATTGAAAAATAATAATGAATGAAGCAATATTATTCCCTTTATGAATTATTTATGTTATCAATAAACCAACTACTATCATAAAGCATTTGAAATATATTTGATAGAAGTTTTAATTCAATGTTAAAATTAATTCAATGTTAAAATATTGGGTAGTGAGGGTAGTATGAATAGTGACCCCTATAGGGTCATCTATTTGAACGCTTAGTCACTGGGAACTGGCACTATTTGAGAAGGATTGGGAGTTGTACCCTTGCTGAAGCAGATGCAGTGTGTTTGTAGAGGGTAATGTCACTGGGGGTGGGCTTTGAAGTTTCAAAGATCAATGCATGCCCAGTGTCATTCATTTCCTGAGGTCTGATGCAAAGCTTGACTTAGAAGTTTTAACTAATATCCCAGCACCATATGGACCTGTGTGTGCCTATGTGTCCTGAAATAATGATAACAGACTAAACCTTTGAAATTTTAAGTAAGCCCTGATGAATTCCCTTCTTTTCAAGAGTTATTGTCTTCATTGTGTCTCTTCATAGCAGTAGGATACTGACTATGACAGCTAGCAAAGGCAGAATTTATATATTTTTCAGCCTGAGAGAACAGTAAGATAAAGGTGTAAAGAAAAATAAGGACAAAATAAGAGATGAAAAGAAAGATAAAGAAAAGGAGGAAGAATGAGTCTGTACAGAGTAACAAAATTACCTTTGACTATTCCTAGAGTCTTTTAAATTAACAAGATTGAGAACTAGGAACCTTATAGAAATTACACTGAGGAATGTAAAATTTAATGAGGGAGGAGTAACATGGATGTGGTTTAATAGCCTATATGGAACTTTCAATCTAATTTAAATATAAGATAATAAAAAGTATTTTTCTATAATGTTGATTTTTATAGATGGACAATTTGCAGAACAGTAACTTGTCATGGGTCTCTCACAGGTGTGAAAGTCTACAGGGGCACAGTAACATGAATTGTATGTGACTTGGCTCTCAAAGACAACATATGAGAAATGAAGAAAAGGACTTAACTTTAACATGGCAGAAGAAAGCTGTCACACCATTGTAATATTGTTTAACCAGGTATAATTTGACATAATTTGATGTGGCAAGAAAGAAAATTCCTAGAGTTTGATGTGTAATGAAAACTATAGAATAAAATTTGACATTAGAATGGAATAACAAAATAAAATGTTTTCAAACAAGTGTTCTGAAGCATATTTTTCAGATGTTTTCATTTAATTTTGCAATTATAGCAGATCATCTATCACTTACCCTTTGTTCCCTCTAAACCTTACCATATTGTTGGGGGCTGACTTTTAGCAGAAAGCAGCTATCAGCTTTGCAGCCATCTTGAGCCATATACTCTGACATGAGGCTTGGATTACAATAGCCTACAACAGTTGAGCACACTCTGATAATCTTGGTTTAGATACCTTGGGTGTGTGAGATTAAAGGTGTGTGAGATTAAAGGTGTGTAACTTAAGAGTGTGACTTAGAAGTATAGAGATCAGATTTAGAGAGAAGACCTAAGGACATGATTAAAGGTGTGACCAAAAGTCATGGCTTAGAAGTGAGACATATAAAAGGCAGAGGCAGACGGGAGAGAATCAGACACTTCAGAGAGTACAACTTGGAGTACAACTTGGGGTAGAAATTAGGCATTAGGTAGCAGGCACTTGGTAGAAAACTTGGAAGAAGTAACTTGGAACTTGGAAGCACTAGGGACTAGGAACTAGGGACTTGGAACTTAGGACTTGGGACTTGGAGAGAAGAAGAGAGACTGAAGAATAAACGGGATTGAATCACACTCTGTCTGGTCTCCCGCCATTCTTCGAGTCTGTCCTCACTCTCTCTCTTGCTGAACCCTGACAAGCAGACCAGAGCAGAAGCTTGGGCCGGGATACAGTGGCCACCAAATGCGGGGCAGCCCGGCCTCAACATTTTGCTCCGGCCGGGCTGCGACACCATATTCTCATCCTTGCTATTTTTTATATTCAAGCTCTCTGTTTTCATTAATTATTGTTACACACAAAATTGTATATGTATTATATATACATATATGTATATGTACATATATATAATTTCTAAATACAAACTTCAAGTCTATTATATATATAGAAGACTATCCTTCTACTCTAAAATATGGATATTTGTATGATTATCATTTCTAATAGTCAAGGTAGACAATGTTCATCATTTTTTTAAAGTGAACCTAAGAAGTGTCTAAAGCATACAGACAATTAAATATGTATTTATAATCATTGTGTCCATAATAAATACTTTTTTCAAGTTTCAACATTAGCACATATGAGGAAAAGAGATCAATAAATTAACATGTTAGAAGGTGAGGTTAGAGAAAGTAAAAGAAAAATTGCTAACAATCCAAAATAAAAAATCATTACAGGGTAGGTCAGAGTAAGCCATAAGCCATGAACATTAAAAACTGCACTAGTCAAGCCTCTTTAAATAAAAAAAAATCAGAAAAGATGTATGTGTCCACATATCTTTGTATTGTGCATATGTGTGTGTATGTGAGTATATACATGTATATACATGTTCATGTTAAGGAATATGCTAATGAAATGTTGGAGGCAGGAAATGTAGCATCATTTTGAAAATTTATATTCATATATCATTTCCCATGCAATAAAAATATGTATCAACTAGGAAGAATTATTATGTTTAAGTAAAAGACATTTTTTTTCAAATTATTAAATTTGATGTGCTTTGATTTTTGGTTTGATCAAACAAAAACCATATTTTAATTTTAGATTTTTCAATTTATTTTTATTTGCATGCATCTGAGAGATGAATTTGAGATTACTATTTAGGTAATATTAAACATACTATTTTAGTGACTAGTATCTAATGATATTTTAGGGGACAATATGCGAATAATTGGAAAAGGCATAGATATTTTTACTTTTGCCAGATATTTACCAATATGTAGATATGGTTGGGAATAGAATGTAAATTAAAACAAACAAACAACAATTATAACAACAACACAAACAAAAATAAACCAAAGAAAGAAAGAAAGAGAGAGAGAGACCAGAGAGAGAGAGACAGAGACAGAGAGAGACAGAGAGAGACTAAAATTGCCAACTCTATGAATTCAAATACTTGAAATTTCACTCTGTAGCAGAACTAATATTCTTGTATTTCACTGGACAACAATACCTGTATACTATCTCTTTCATCTCTCCTGCCATCATTTCTGATTCTAATTTTAATATCTTCTCTCTTCTATTGTTATTCTCAGGTGCATACATCTAAGTCTCATACCATATTGAAGCAGGATATTCTAAAACCAAGTAAGTAAACTATATTTAAAGATGCTGAATTCCAGCTGATTTATAGCATTTTTCACATGGTTGTGAATTCAACATCACATAAATAGAATTAGAGATGGAACTATGACTTTATGAGTGGAATATACTTCCTATGTGAAATAACACATAGTTTAAACAAAAACAGAATTGCTTCAGTGTAGTCATTGTCAGGACTTAGTTTATTTTCTTAAGATCATTCCTTTGTTTATGTCTTTAAAAAATTGTGAGAAGTTTCTGTCTCAGTGAAGAACATGGATTCTCCAGGGGCTTCACTGTGACCTTTAAGTGCTGGAGGATGTGGTTTGTTCACATGCATTATGAATCGACCATTACCTAACTGACCAAGCAGATCATTTTTGTAAGTAACAGTAGAGTTTTTCTTTATTTATAAGTTGTTTTAAAAGATACAATAAATTCCACGTTTGTGTAAATACTTAAATATGATATGAAACATCCTACTAAACAGAATTGTGTTGCAAACTGAAGCAATAAGTTACAAGAAGGAAAATGAAAAAGGATGAATAATTATTCACATATTTTGGTAGTAACTCTCAAGTTTGTTTTAACATTTTTGATGACAGAAGTTAGAGTAGAAAGTTAACTTTCAGTGAGTTTTTATGGATAGATTTTTTTCTGGTTCCATTTTCTTTAAATTTGATTTCTGACATAGTTATTAAAATCTTATTATAATCATTTTATTGATCATGTATTTAAAGTAATTTTAACCATTTATTTTTTCACTGTATAGGTTATTCAAATGCTGTATTTTTCTTTTAATATTGCCAAATAGAAATTTTATCTTCTATTATTTTCATGAAGTTATATTTTCAGATATGACAGTAGACAAAAAAGACATAGTATAGTCATGGATAATGTATGCTGTGGGCTGGCATAGAATTCAAATATTAATGCTGCCTATCTATTAGATAATGATCTGGCAGGGCATATTGTACACCTATTTTAACCATATTTTTTACAACATAATATTACAATATTTATTTCACAAGTTATTATGAAACAAGCTATTATATCAAGATAAATGGTCACATTATTTATAACTTATTACTGTTGCTCCTTATATAAATACTTTTTACTACAATTTTTAACTTCATTTTAATATTTCCAATATTATTACCATGGATTGGATTATGAGGATTGAGAAATTAATTTGTAACTTACATTTTTGATTGAGAATATTATAGTTCAAATACCTCATGCATAGAGTTTGAATTTATATTAAATAAAATTAGAATATTTGTAAAAATATTATCCAAAATTTCTACTATCTTTAAGTGTAACTGAAGAGAAATATTTATTTAACTTTAATCTTGAAAAAAATAGCAACTTTGGTATTTTCTTTGTCATGTCTAAAGTTCTAACAGTGACCCATATAATGAATAAGAAAAGCTCATTAGAAATAAAATTTATATCAATTCAGAAACCATCTTCTTTTTTCCAATCCATGTCAAAACAATATTTACTAAAAGTTTTATTTGCCAAAGTATTAAGATAATTTAAGTAAACCAATATATATTATACTAACATATTCCAAGGCCAGAAAAATAGTTACAGAGATAGACTTCTTTTCTTATACAATAATGAAGAGAATCATTTTATTAAACTTCAAAGAAGATGTTATGATATATGTGCATTTCCTGTTTGTGTTTCAATAATTGTTTAATGTATTATTTGAGCAGTAAGTTAACTTGCATTTAACATTCAGTTATATGAATAAAATTTCAGACTTATAGTTTATACATATATATCCTGCAAATTATTAAAATGTTTATTCAGGTAAACATATCTTAACAGATATATAAATTCTCATTAGTTATCTGTGTTTTATGTGGTACAAGGAGTCAACTGTGAGTTAATTAGAATTTTCTAAGCTCACACTGTCTGTCAATGAGGCATCTCAGAGAGTCTAACATCAGGATTTAGACTGAGTGCAATTCCTTACTCCTTACAGTTGCTTTATTTCAGATCATAGAGTAGAAAATAAAATCATAGAATTGCAGGATGTGTGACATCCCTCTGGTAAATAGCTATCAAAATGAATTTTGTTATGTTTAATTAATAGACTATAAATAATTATGAAATGCCATTTACATATTAATTATTTTTACTGTGCTTACTTTTATTTGATTACATTTTTTTTGTCCTTGCCCTCTTCAGTAAACATATCTGAACATATTCCATTACAAATTTTGAAAGGTAATGAGAAGTGAGGCAAGAGAAGATAACAGAAAATTATTAAATGTATTTTAAGTCTATAAATTTATATTTTGCAGATTTGTGTAATTAATTGATAAGATTATTTTATAATCTAATTATTAAAATGATTATCGAATAAAACCATATATTAAAATATTTCAATATATTTTACTATTTAAATTATTTATGTTTACACAAACTAAATTTGATTATGGTTTTATATTTTACTGTATAATTATCTATTAAGTGTTAAATATTTTTGTTCTGTAGCACATATTTACAAACATATCTATATACTAATTTACATAGACTTTGAAGACCTTCTGGGACAATGTAATTACATAATTTCCTTCTTGTTTAAAATCCTTTAAATCAATTTTTTTCTTTTATTGATTTTAATGATCAATTTAATTTAGCAAGTTTTTACCATGCTTCATATCATTATGCATATGTTTACATGACTGAATGACTCCTGTGCTCATATGTACAAACTTTTAGCATTTTGTAAACTTTTGGCCTCTGACATGGAGAAAAACAAAATTCATTGTGCAGAATCACCCCATGAGTATTAAAAGGTTCAGTGAATTGTGTTTTGTTGAGATTTACAGTAGAGATACAAGTGACTTAAAACTATCTTCTTTTTTTAAAAAAAATAACTATAATTTTTCACATTAAAATTTACCAGTGGTGGAAGTATAGATTTCATGTTAAAATTCTGAAATATTAAGAAAGAGTGTTTCATGTATGTATGGCTAAAGGAGAATTCCTATACAAGTTTGTATTTTTGCTATAACAATTTGAAAGTGAAGTGAATTCCACCTATATTCATGAGTCTTTGAAAATAGAAATTGGTGAACAAACAGATCCTGGACTATGGTAATATCAATGGAAATACTAAAATGGAAAGGGGGAGGAAATTTTCATGGAACCTTACCCTAAACAGATCCTAGGTAATTAATGCATTTGCTGGGAAGAAGGAGAATTAGCTTCTCCCAGGGATATGACTGTTAAAGGTTGTCTCATGCAGAGTGATTATCCCTGAAAACATATATAAACAAAAAAATGGCCCCAGAGGTTGTGTTTTTTCTAATTGTGTATGGATTATTACACTTGTAAGAACAATAATAAATGAAAAATAGGCTATCAAGTTGTGAGTTTGTGTAGTGGCACATGGGAGAGATTTAAGGAAGGAAAGATAGAGGGGAAGATGATTCAATCTACACATACATACATACATACATACATACATACATACATTAAAATATTTTAAAAGAAAATGCAGAATAATGAAAATAAATTTTTAAGTATAATTTGAAACAGAGTGATGGAAAATTATTAAATAACAAGGCTACTTTAGATGCTGGATTTTTAACTTTATAAATACATCCAATAGTAAGTGTAATTATTTTTTATTTTACCTCATATAGTAAAATATCACCACTTTCATCATATTATTTATCATTGTTTATCCCATTACCTAGGTGGTCAGGTTGCTCTAAGAATCAAATATAAACACAGCTCTATAGGAACTTTCCTGGGAAATATATAAATCAAAGCCAAATGGAAGGATCGCTTCAGCTGTGAATGTCCACAAGATTCCGTTAAAGAACATGACTGAAGCTACCATGTTTATACTGTTGGGCTTCACAGATGACTTTGAACTCCAGTCTTCCTATTTTTACTATTTCTTGCTATTTATCTCTTTACTCTGATAGGAAACTTGGGACTGGTTGTTTTGGTCATTGGAGATTGTCAGCTACAAAACCCCATGTATTATTTCCTAAGTGTTTTGTCTTTCCTGGATGCCTGCTATTCTACAGTTGTTACACCAAAATGTTGGTCAACTTTCTAAGTGAAAATAAATCCATTTCATTCCTTGCATGTGCAACCCAAATGCTTCTCTTTGTTACTTTAGGAACCACGGAATGCTTTCTGCTGGCTGCAATGGCATATGATCGATATGTTGCCATCTACAAACCACTTCTCTATGCAGTGACCATGTCACCCAGAGTATACCTGCCACTCATCATTGCTTCATATGCTGGTGGGGTTGTGCATGGTGCTATACATACGGTGGCCACTTTCCGTCTGTCCTTCTGTGGATCCAATGAAATTAGGCATGTCTTCTGTGACATCCCTGCATTGCTTGCTCTTTCTTGTTCTGATACACACACAAACGAACTTCTACTCTTGTACTTGGTGGGACTGATTGAAATTGTCACCATCTTGATTGTTCTGGTCTCCTATGGATTCATCCTCTTTGCCATTCTGAACATGCATTCTGCTGAGGGAAGGAAGAAAGTGTTCTCTACATGTGGCGCTCACCTCACTGGAGTTTCTATTTACCATGGTACAATCCTTTTCAGCTATATGAGGCCTAGTTCCAGCTATGCTTCAAATCATGACATGGTAGTGTCAATATTTTACACCATTGTGATACCCATGCTGAATCCTATCATCTACAGTTTGAGAAACAAAGATGTAAAAGTAGCAATTAAGAAACTGTGGAGAAAATGTGATTTGTAATCAAAGTACAGTTGTAACAAAACAAAATGAAGTTGTTAATTCCAATTTACATGAAATATACATTGTTACAAATTACAAACATTTCATGCTTTAATTTGTAGTGTGTTATATGTTCATGATTATATTAAAAGCATCGATCTTATTTCTCATATAGCATTTTTAAATGATGAAAAATTTTCTCCTGTATATCAAATTACATTGAACCAATTTATAACTATTTTATGTCAAGTTGTTCTTAGGTATAAATATATGATTTTTATTTATTTCTATTAAGTAGAGACTGTTGACTCAAGAGCCTTTGATTAAATGATTGTCAAGTAACTTGTGCTAAACTGCTAACATGCATTATGTAACATATCTTCATTCAAGATTCCTTATGAAGAAATTCTCATAGAGTACTTTTTTCTCAGAAAATTTTCACAGAATGACATTCATTCAAGCTGAAACATGCAACTTGTGTCCTTGAATGTATCTTTGCATCTTTTTTTCTATTAAAAATTATTTTCTTGGCACTCACATGAATTGATTAGATCCATCATAAACCTATTGCAATACAGTTATAATATTTGTTGATGATTCTTGTTACTGGTGCTCTTAAAATGGAATAAAAGCAACATAAAATATAAAGTAAGAAATAAAATACACACACAGAAGCATACACACACATATACATATAAATATACATACATATATGTACACATATATGTTTGTGTGTGTATTTGCATGTGTGTATTATGTATACATATATGTATATTTATTTCTGTGTACATATGGGCTTCCCTGAGAGTGGATACAATAGACTTCTGTCTGGGACCCCTGTCATCCTTGATCCTCACTCAGTTGGTAGACTTGTTTTTCACTGTCTTTTTGTCTATCTATGAGATACAATCATGTATTGTCATTCAGGAAAATTTTATATCCTTGTAAAAAGTACAAGAATGAAAACGGGACTGTCCAGGTGTTCAGTGGTCTCTATAAATTGGCTAAGTTTTAGAAGCTATGCTTAGTGCTTCCCATAATTTCAGTTAACTCAGCCATTCTGGATTCCTGACGGAGTTGAAAACTTACAGTCTCATAGCCAATCCTGGCTATTTACCTTAAGAGAAAAGATTTGAGTGGATGGTTTTCAACTGACATTCTTTCTAAACCCAAGAAAAAAAGCCAGGTTCAGAACTAAGTGTTTTAGTTAGAAGAGATGATTGAGGTTCTGGTTAGTCAACAAAATGATGGACTGCATATTAGGATTCTCTCGTACCTCACTGATAGTCGTACCTCACTGATAGAAATAGGCATAATTATGCTCTAATTGTATTTAGAGAGAAAAGTTTTATTTTAACAGCAAGGGTGATTTGTAGGAGCCAAAGGGGAAGGAGTACCGAGAGGAAGAGAAGGAGTAAGGAGAGGAGAAGAAGAAGGAAAGAGAAGCTAGGTGATGAGAGAGAGAGAGAGAAAGGGGGAGGGGGCATGGAGGCAGATGTTCACGTGTCTTCACCAGTCAAAGAGAGTTTATATATCTAAGTTGGGTATTGGGTTACACTTCTGATTGAGCAATACCAAACTTATAAAGCCCTTGATTAACATTTTAAAAATTGTATAAAAGCAAAAAGGAAAAGGGAGCATGGGATAGGGGTTTTCTAGGGAGGGGAAATGGGGAAAGGGAAAGGCATCTGAAATGTAAATAAAATATCCAATAAAAATAAACAAAAGAAAACAAACATATTATATTATTATATCCACCCACTTCTTTATTTTTTATTTACTTTAATTTTATCCTAATATTTTTCTTCTTTAGTAGAAATTTATGTAGAAATCAACATATCTTCCAAGGAAACACTTATTTACATCCAAGTTTATTTTATTCTCTGATAATCAGAAAAATCTAACCAAAATCATTATAATTAAAGAATGTTTTACTTTTAAAAGAATTTGTTGGACTGGAGAGATGGATCACTGGCTGTTCTTCCAAAGTACTGAGGTTTAGTTTTCAGCATCCACATGACACCTCACAATTGTATGTAACTCAAGTTCCAGGGAATTTGATAAACTCACGGCAAAGCATATAAAAATCATTTGTTACATTTATTCACTCTGTGTGTGTGTGTGTGTACATGTGTGTGCATGTGTGTGTGTGAGTTAGTGTGTGTGTGTGTGTGTGTGTGTGTGTGTGTGTGTGTGCATGCACATGCACACTTGAATGCCATGGTACATGGTGGATGCCAGAGGATGGCTTAAGGACAGGGGTTCATTCTCTCCTTCTACCATTGATCTCACTGAGCTATCTTCAGATTGGTCAGCACCAGGCCCTTATCTCTATCAAGAACATCATCAACTTATCTGTCTCATAAGGCCACAATATTCTTTTTATTTGATTGTTTTTTATAGGCTTATACTTTTCTTAATGTTTACAAATTATTTCTTCTGTTTTTTTTGAGATTGTAATATAATTAGATCTCCTTCTTTTCTGTCTTCCAAACAAATTCTCCCACACAATCCTCTTCACTTTCTTTCAAATTCATGTTTTACATGGCCACTAGTTACAAGTCCACTCCTACATATAACACCCAGAAATACACACACACATACACATACACACACACACACACACACACACACACACACACACACTAGAGAGAGAGAGAGAGAGAGAGAGAGAGAGAGAGAGAGAGAGAGAGAGACAGACAGAGAGACAGAGAGAGACAGAGAGACACACAGAGAGAGAAACACACATACCGTGAGAAAGAGGGAGGAAAGAAAGGGAGAGATGGAGAGAGAGAAACACACAATAGTATTCTTTTTTTAAAAATAAAATTTGAAATGTGACTTTGAGATCTATGAAAATGATTATCTGATAACAGTGGTTCCTTGTTTCACTTGATCAATCATGCAGGGAGACTTCATTCATTTCTACTATTAAATAAGGTTTTGCTGGCAAAAAAAAAAATTGCACTGGGTGAGTTTACTCAGTTCAAGAAAGACAAATGTATCATGTGTTCTCTATCATGTGGGTCCTAACTCAGTCCAAGAAAGACAAATGTATCATGCATTCTCTATCATGTGGGTCCTAGTTATGTATGTTTAACATGGAGGCCTTAAAATTTATAAAATTAGGAAAAGGTCAGCGAGGAGGAATCTCTTAAGGGAAATGGATATAGAGAATGGAGGTGCAATTAAGTTCAAGAAAGATTTTGACAGAACAAAGAAATTAATAGTCATGGATGGAGGGCTGTGCATTTTAAAAATCAGTATAGAAACGTAAAGCTAACATTAAATAAACTATGTAAAAAAGAATTTAAAGAAAAAGATCCTGCTTGGCTAAATAACGCTATTCCTAGAAACTATGAGTTACTAGTGTAAGGAGTGAGATGCATCCATAGAAATGATTGGTTATAGAAGCCCAAAAGGCTTCAAAAAAAAATTAACAGTTCTTATCATTCCTCTTATACTGTACACCAGAAACAGATAATAAAACCCTATTACTAAAGGCAGCATAAGTCAGAGTTACACTGTATTAAAAAATCAAGCTGTAACTACTCTGGATATTTTCTTGATAACTACTAGTTTAAACAGTACTAGATGGTCTTTGGAGGCTGATGAGGGAAAAGGCATCAACATTTTTAAACAACTTTTGATTCTACAAACTACAATACCAACCTTGCAAGAAAGATGTACCCATTGATGCAATAGTGGTATGACTGTTGTATACTTAATTAACTGTTCTCTGATTTGACTTAATTGAGGTAGGACTCACTATATACTCTTCAATACTGAATTACTGGTTTCTGAAAGATTCTGGGAGAGTGGAAGTCATTATCTTCAGGTGTGTACTATAGTTGGTCCCAACAAGTTCTGCAATAACTGAGAGCGTTTTCTTTAATCTCAGTACATTCTCAACAGAAAAATAATACATGGATTTCTTACATTGTAAAAGATAGAAAATCCAGATAGAAAACTTACCATCATCTCACAAATTCCCTTCTAAAAGCCTTATATTATTAAAACTCTCTTTTAAAAATAACATCTCAATTAAGTCCCATAGCAGAACACTTGTATTAATAGGTCACATGCTCAAATTAAAATATTCCATCTCATTTTAAACTCATAAACTTCCTACATGAAAACCAAATTTAATCTATTCAAATTGGTTCAAATAATCTTTATTCTCTCCAACATAAATTCAAAAGTTTAGTTAAATTATATAGCAGACGATCCAACAGTATCCTAATTAAGATATATATATATATATATATATATATATATATATATATATATATATATATATATATATTATCAGCTCTTATGCATTGAAGTAGCATGCTATGGCATTCCTGGGCCCAGGCTACTGCATCACACTGATGTCTGGATAGTCCTCAAATCTTAGGAGTTATTCTACTTTTTGGTATCAATTTAGCATTATCACAGTAGATACTCTGTTTAATATATTTAGCTCTATAGCTGTTCATTTGTTCTACTATTAGGCCTACTATAAGGGAGAGTGATGCAGGCCTTCCATTCTGTAACAATAGCTATTAATAGTGGATGTGTTCATGTCATGGGAAACTATTGTTATAAAAGAATGAAGGTTCTTTAATAATGCTACCTCATGCTAGGTCTGCAATATTCACTAATGTGAGGCAACAAATTTGCCTGAACATTACTAGTTATGGATGGGAGACAAAGGCAGTGATCATAACTGTGGACCATGAGCTTTAAAGCCCTTAATATAACTAACTGGGATTTCTAGATCTCGATAAGAACCTTTGGTTTGGTGATAGAGTGTGAACATATATATGTCTTGTTGAACATACTAAAATTGTGCAGCAGGTAGGAGTGGGCATATAAGGACAGTGTTTCTCTGTGTTGCTTCTGCTTCCCTGAAACTCATTCTGTTGACCAGGCTGGCTTTAAATACAGAGATTCATGTGCTACTACCTTTACAGTTCTTTGATTAAAGGCATGCACCACCACTGCTAAAATTTGTGGGTTGATGGATTAGAAAACATATTTTTTTATGGGATAATCAAACTAAGTAGCAGTAACTATCTGATTCTTAGTGAATTAGTTCAAGGGCAATTAAACTCTTGTAACAATCCTTGAGCTAATTCTCAAAACATAATTGAAACAGCACAAGAGAGCATTGCTCTAACTTATTCAGAGGCTGAATCTAGGGGACTTTAAAAAGTAGCTACCAGAACAACTAGGTGACACTTCAAACAGTTGGACACTTCAAACATTGCTACCTCCCGTCTCAGTGTACCTTGTTTGCCATCTAAAATTAACGCTGAGATGTCCTTTTGACCCTAGTGAGAGTTTTATTGGAACCATTTCCTTGCCCTTACTTTTCTTTTACTACCCCTCAAAGCTGCCTACAATCTCACAGGTTTTCTATGCCCTCATGGTTTTTATAACACCACATAACTCTTTTCCACTCCTGTTGCCGTTAATAGAACCTCAATCTGGAGCTCAGTTTATCATTGCCTTATACCAAGTTTAGGCCTAATTGGAAAACCCTGGTATCAGGTTCTGAGTCTCCTCAGGCCATTAGTGCTGACTCCAATGACTGTGGAAACAACTCACTAAACACTGGCCTTTTTCAGGTCCTCCCTGAGTTCAAAGAATGTCCTTGATTATAGACTGACAAAATCGTTTTAACTCCCCCAATCCCATCCATGGGAACAGTGACAACCATACCATTGGGATTCATCTTATGAAACCTCTAGCCTAACCAATTGGCATCCAATGTTAAAGGTCCCAAATTTATTTACTTTGGCAACTAAATAAGGCCTGATTCCTGTAGATAAGTGAACCAAATGTCCCCATATAAGACTATTATGCATACCTCAAGATTTGTAAGTTAAACAATTTGTAAAATCCATTATAAAAGACTTAACTTAAAACTCATATCACAGGGCTGATAGTTAAAAAATCTATATTCAGGTAATCTTAAAGAAACCATGTGATATATCAGCATTTTGGGAAACAAGCAACCTGTGTCTTGCTACCATATTTGTTGCAATCCCTGACAGAGACAGAGGCAGCTACATGACTGTCAGTAAACTTTTCTAGTGTTGGAGAGGCTGGATGCTATGTGACTTCACTGTCACATTGATTAAAGTTGACCACATGGTGCAAGCTAAACAAGGAGGTAACAATAGGTCTTCAGAATATTTTATATTGGAATAAATTTTATGTGGTAATTCTTTTCCTGAGATTAAAGTAATAGATAAAAAAATCATTTAAAAATACTTACTAAAATTAGAATTTTAAAGCAGCATTTCATCACATTCAGTAAAGAATTCCAAGTAATCACCAGAACAAAATTAGAGACTATCTCAATTACTAGATTGCCTTAGAGTATCTTTCTTACAATGTATCAAACTTAATCCTGAGACCCCAGATGAGAAACAACTTCTTATGACTTACTCTTTTGCCTATTTGCTCAAAGTTTCACAGACACTAGAGCCAAACTTAAACACCTAGAGAGGGTATATCTGACTCCATAGTGAGAAGTCTTTGCAATGGCCTTCAAGATATACCATGTTAAGAGATGAAAAAGTTTCTAAACAAAAATGTCCAGTGTTCCTTAAATACTTTCAGCTGGCTACAGTAACTGTCACTTCCAAAAGCCCAAGGATCTTTGAGTCCCTGTTTTATATTTGTTCAGGAAGGCCAAGCCTGTGCATGCCAAAGCCCTCATAACAACACCCAACAGTGTCCAAGATGTCATCAAAAGGGAAATTGGATTATTAGCCACACCCATAACCTTCATAGAATCAGAATATATTAGACATGATCACATTTCAGCCATCCTCTTAGGTTTGACCACTGGTGACTGAGTGGGTTCAGCCTTTCTGGAACTGACCACTGCCATCTCCAGTAAGGAGCAAGGAGCCACAGGTAGTAATCATGATATTGGGGTGATCCATGTCCTTCCTTTTGTAAACTAAGACCACTACTCAGTTGTTGGGAGCCGCAGTGAGCGTGTCAGCATTTGCCATTACAAGATGGTGCGGACATCCTGTCCTCCCACTAGTAAACAACTGACTGCACAGGTGCAAAAGGCAAAAAGCGCGCCAAAGTCACTGCCCATCCCGGGGCGTAATATGGGGTGATGATGTGAACAGCCAATCAGAAGTAAACACGCCACTCTAGGGTACATATAGCAGTGCCTTTCCCGGGCTTTGGGTCTTTCCGCTTCTGCTTATACAAGAAGTAAAGCCTCGTTGTAGTAACCACCCGAACACTGCCTCACATGTCTTTTTCCGCGGGCGAAGGGGACACGGGGGGCTCGGAATACTCAGTCCTGATAGAGTTTTGGGGACCCACATCTCCTTTTATTCCCCCTATTGTTAAGGTGGGGATATAACCTTACCAACCTCAGGAAACCCCACCAATAGATTCAATTGCAGGAAGGGGGGGGGTATACACCTTACCCAGCCAGTTCTTCCTAATGTTACCAACCTGTCCCTTTCTTTTGGTGGTAAGTGATCTCTTAACCATAGTGGGAGCTATTCTTCTCCTCTTACAAACCACATAACCTGGCAGAACTTTTGCTTTACTGGGATCTCAAGTGAAATTTAAACTGGGTCTTCAAGTGAGTCCTTAAATGCCTCTATAACCAAACATCATCCCTTTCTTGTAATCCATTTATAAAACCCTACCAATTACAGCAACAAAGCTCAATACTAACTCTCTCTTTAAAGTCATAAGGAGACTTAAGACTTATTTATGACCTCTTAAGAGAAGGCCTTTCATGCCAAATGACTTTATTTGCCTTTTTAGCCATCTCATACTCACAGTTAAACAAACAAACAAACAAACAAACAAAACCCAAACAAACAAACAAACAAATCTCACCAAAACAAAACTCAATGTACCTCTTACTTGGTTCGAAATCTTCAAATTATCAACTACAGTGGTTCTTCTCAAACCCCTATATTTTCTCTTCTACCATCCACTCAGAATCTTCTCATTTCTCTGTCCTAGACCTCAAGAGTGCATTTTCTCCCATTCCTCTTAATCAACAGTTATAAAATATCTTTGCCTTTGCTTGTACTGACCTGGACAGCCACCTTGGTACTCAATTTACCTGGATCATCCTATGCCAGATATTCTGGGAGAGCCCATAGTTATTTTCACAGACTTTGGCCTCTAACTTATTCTCTTTGTTTATTTCTTGAGTCTAAGATTATGAAATGGGCCATCTTGGACTAACAGAGACTGATCAAACAACAATAGAGCATGCAGTGGCTGTACCTAGGACCCCTACAGATTTGTAGCAAATGTGAAGCTTAATCTTCGTGTGAGTCCCCTAAAAATTGAAGCAGAGGCTGGCTATGACTTTATTGTTTACCATTGGATCCCTTTTCCTTAAGTGTACTTCATAGTTTGGCCAGAGTTAAAGAGGATTCAATTAAGCCTAATAAAACTGGATATTCCAGAGTGGGATTGTATAATACGGGCTTTTTCACTTCTCTGAGAGAAGAGGATGAGTTTAGGGTGAGGTACATTCAACAGTGGCACTGAGTAGAGAAGGGTGTGGGAGAGCAGAGATTATAATGTAAAGTGACTAAACAAATAAATTATAAATTATATAACTATCTTTACCTCTGTAGTATGTTCCTACAAATGAGCCATTCTGACACCTCTACTCCATTAAAATTCCTATCTGGGTAGGAGTGTAGTTTCATACTCTAATGTCAAGCTGTCTATCACTCCAGTTACTTATCTAAAACTGGCTGTTACTCCAACACACAAGGCTAAATAGAAAACAATTGAGCCATTCACAGTTCCCACCAAGGACAAAATTATGTCCTTCCTAGGAATGTCTGCTTTTTTTTGTTTGTTTGTTTTTGGTTTTTATTTTTTTTTCTTGGTTTTCACTTGTGGTTACAGTATTTTACTTTATTTTTTTATATTTTATTTACATTTCAGATGCCATCCCCTTTCCCCATTTCCCCTCCCTAGAAAACCCCTATCCCATGCCCCACTTTTCCTTTTTGCTTTTACACATTTTTTAAATGTTAATCAAAGGCTTTATAAGTTTGGTAATGCTCAATCAGAAATGTAACCCAATACCCAACCTAGATATATCAACTACCTTTGACTGGTGGAGACACATGAACAACTGCCTCCCTGTCTCCCCCCTGTTTCTCTCTCTTTCTCTCTCTCATCACCTAGCTTCTCCTTTCCTTTTTCTCCTCCTCTCCTTACTCCTTCTCTTCCTCTCATTACTCCTCCCACCTTAGTTCCTCTTACATATCACCCTTCTTGTTAAAATAAAACTTTTCTCTCAAAATATAATTAGAGCATAATTATGCCAATTTGTGCCAGTGAGGTACAAGATAGTCCTAATATCCAGTCCATCATTTTGTTGACTAACCAGAACCTCTGTCATCTCTCCTTGCTAAAACACTTAGTTTTGAACCTGGCTTTTTTCTTGGCTTTAGAATGAATGTCAGCTGAAAACCATCCACTCAAATCTTTTCTCTCAAAGTAAATAGCCAGGATTGGCTATGAGACTGTAGGTTTTCAACCTCCTCAGAAATCTAGAATGACTGAGTTAACTGAAATTATGGGAAACACTAAACATAGCTTCTAAGACTTAGCCAATTTATAGAGACCTCTGAACACCTGGAAAGCCCCTATACTACTGAACGTTGGAGCATCATACCTTCAGCCTTCTGGCCCAGAATCATCTGACAGACCTTAGTGATGCAGAATTATTAAGGGCTGATTACTCTGTCTAGGCAGATGTCTGCTTTCTTATCCTGGGTTTTCCTTCCTTCTATATTCTTGTTTGTCCTCTATATGAGGTATTTCTTGTCTCTTCCCATAAACCCCTTCTTGCATCAATTGCTAAGTCTTTTCATAAGCTTCAAAGTGCCTTCCAAGTCCAAACCACTAATCAACAGGACAAACTAGCCTTTCATAGGCAAAGAGATTCTGGCACTCTTAATCTTTCTTTCAATCTGACTTAAGCTCTTGATTTGACTCTCCTAAATTATGAATGGATTCTTTGTTTCTGTTTGCTTTGGTCACCCACCATGTTTGATTTTAAATTCTAGAGTCTGTCTTCAGTTACCTCTTCATGCCACCTTCTCTAGTCATTTGTCTTTATTTGGAGCCACATATACTTCCCAGGGTTCAAACTACATGGGCACCTCCCTGCTAGTAACCTCTGTGGCCCCACCAGGTAGGTGACCCTCTAGTTACTAAGATAACCATTCCTCTCCTTCACACATTTTCTTTGCCTCCTCTCTGTAGGAAGTGTGCTAAGTCTAGCAGGTTCCTAATAGGCAGTTCTGGGTCCCTGAGATCTTGTCCCTCCTGAACTCCAGATTCCTTCTTCAATACTTTCCTCTGCCATCCTGGGCCTTACTCTCTTAATACTAACAGCTTGACCTCAGTACAGCTTAATGTCCAAACTAAGCATGCTAAACTTTCAAACTCTTTCATATGTTTCCACCTTTTACTACTATACAAACAAGTAATACAAACATCTTTTATATCTAAACTTGCTCTTCTTATTTATTTCTCCCCATCTACTCCTGTTTGGGGAAATAGTTTCATATGGATATTTAACATCAAAGATAAACACTACTTTAACCAGCAGTTTATCCTAATAAGGTTGGAAAATTGTTTGATATCAGGCTTTTAAATGTCAATTTAATTATGTATACCTCTTATTAATTTCTTATTCACCAGCTTTAAATCCCATACCTGTTTCTCCTATGATGACTGAAAGACTTTTGTCAAAGATAATTATGATGACAAAAGTTGAATAATAATTTCTGTACTTTCATCTTTGGATGTGGGCAATAAAGAATGAAACTATTTCCAAAGCTTCACTGAACTATATCATAAACATAGTCCAGGCAATGGACAGTATATAGAAGAGGGAAGAGGGTTATGCAGGGGAATGGAAGATCTACCATGTATTTAGACAAACGTGCATCATTTTCATTGCTCTTGAGTTTTTATATAACCCTGGCATATATTGATGTCTGGTTTTCTTTTCTTGAGGAATTGAAGAATAATAATTATTTTCCTCATAAAGTAACAACAACAAAAATACCCAAATTCATTACTTAGATTAAGAACAAGAGAAACATCATCTGATCATCTGTATTGATTGAACCATAGGTCATTATTAAATGTCTAGAGACATATAATAAATATTTCACTGGAGACTTTGGGTGCAATTTTTGCAGCAAAGCCAGTGGTGACTGCCATGTGTAATGCTCTAGGTATATTTTCTTGTGTGCTGAAAGGGATCAAGGAATGCAAAAGAAAATGAAGTCAGAGACTGAGACATTATAAAAGTTTTATACATGTGTTCTTCACATATTGATTAGGTGGCATTTCACCAAGCTAGTCAAGTACAAATATGAAGTTGCATAGAATTACAAAACTGAGAACTTAAAATAATGTTTCTAGTAGAGAGAGAAGATAATTTGTTTTTAAAACAATGATCATATGAATATATATCATATATTTACAAATGTTTCCACATACACACACATATACATAGAACTCAAATTAAAAATAAACACCTACTGCTTCAGAATGTGGCTGAATTAGAGATATGGTCTTTAAAATATAGGTAGTTATAATAAAGTCTTTTGATGGGTGTTAATCCAATATACTTACTATTTTTATAATGACAGATTATCAAAAAAGATATATGTAGGAAAAAACTACAAGGAAGATAGTAAGAAAATATAAACATCCGCAATCCACTAAAAAGCCTAAGAATAATTTATTACTGCACATTTCTTGGTTTTAGATATCTAACATCTAAACATGTAAAAATTAATGTTTTGCATAAACCAGGTCCTGTTTACTGCATTATTATAATAGTCCTACCAAGCTACTATAATCACTTCAGCATATGAGTAACTGATTGTGTCTGAAATATCTATAAGCACAGATATTTAAAAAACAAAGAGATTCCATATCTTCCATTCCCCTTCATTCCATATATTTAGATATGTAAATATCATGCTTTAATGTAATCAGTATTTATTTTAAAAATGAACATATAAGAACTGCATTATTCAAATACTGATACCTTACAATAAAAATGAATGGAATTTCATGTTCTTCAAAATTTAAACACTGAAATGCTGGTAGACATCTCAGTATGTAAAGTGCCTGCTAGGCATGCTAGGAAATGTGAGTTGTGAATCTCTAAAACACACAAAAAGCCACAGATGATCAGATGCATCTGATATCACAGTGCTTCTGTATTGAGATGAGGGTGGAAACATGAGAATTATCTTGTATATTACAGGCCAGCTAATCAGTTATAAGAAAGAACAAATGACAACAATTTTTTCTGTGAAAGAAATAAAGACTGATAAAAATGCAGTATAAAATATATGAAAACATTTTTAAAGACCTTATGATATAAGAAACACAAAACAATATTTAACTTTTTAATACAATGTTTAATATTAAATTTTTTCTAAAAACTCTTTTCATTGCCTCTTGTACATCTTTGTTTCTCAGACTGTAGATGATGGGGTTGAGCATGGGAATCCCAATGGTGTAAAATGTAGATAGTATCATGTCATGCTCCAGGGAATAGTTGGAACTAGGTCTTACATACATGAAGAGGATTGTGCCATAAAAAATGGAAACAGCAGTGAGGTGAGCTCCACATGTAGAGAAGACTTTTTTCCTCCCTTCATCTGAATTCATCCTCAGAATTGACAAAATGATAAAAGCATAGGAAAACAAAATGATCAGGATGGTGACTAGCTCAACGAAACTTATAAAGAAGAAGAGCAATAGCTCATTTACATAAGTTTCAGAGCATGAAATAGCAAGTAGAGGACGTATATCACAGAGTATATGTTTGATTTCATTGGACTGACAGAAAGACAAGCTGAAAGTGGCCACTGTGTGGATAATAGCATGCACAATTCCACCAGCATAAGAAGCAATGATAAGTGGTACATAGACTCGAGGAGACATGCTCACTGCATACAGAAGTGGGTCATGAATGGCTACATATCGATCATATGCCATTGCTGCCAAAATAAAGCATTCTGTGGTTCCAAATGTAATAGCAAAGAACATTTGTGTTGCACAACCATAAAATGAAATGGTTTTGGTCTTAGACATAAAACCTACTAACATATTTGGGGTGATATCTGAAGAATAGCTAGCATCTACAAAAGACAATGCACTGAGGAAACAGTACATAGGGTTATGGAGTTGGGGATCTCCAACAACTAAAATAATAAGTCCTATATTTCCTATCAGAGTAAAAAGGTAAATTGCTAAGAATAGGAAAAAGAGAATGATCTGAAGTTCATTGTTGTCTGTGAGTCCTTTGAGAACAAATGAAGTAGCTTCTGTGATGTTCTTCATGTTGGAATCTCATGCAACAATGTTGAACATACTCAGGCTATTGTCCATAGTACTATAATAACAACAGATAGTATACATGTCAATAAATATAGGCTAATTAATACACATCATTAGTGGTCTAGGAGAAAATAGCTGTATCACATATGTACATAGTGTAATTATATATGCCACTGAAATACAATGAAATAGAGGTAATGGTATTTAATATTGTGGAAATGGATATACTACATAAAATTTTCCATTGGTCCAATGTAATCAACATGAAAATTTCAATTCTCCAAAGATTATAATAAAACAATACTGAATTAAATTGAGAACAAAGGTAACTCTCTGAAAAATACAAAATTGTCTTCCAGAAAATAATAAAGCTATCTCACTTCCTAATGTAGCACAAAACCTTAAGATCAAAGCCAGTGTCTAACAGTACAAAACTCATATGTATACCCTTGGATAAAAAGAGACATAGAAATAAGCATTTAGAGATGTAACATTGTAACCTTTTTATCAAGACTTCATAAAAAAATTTGTAAATCTTCTTCAATGGGTGGTAATAGGAAAATATTGATGATGAGTATAAGAATGAAGTCAGACACCAATCTCTAACTATGATCCAAACTAATTCTAAGTATATCAATTATACTTAGGATTGCCTTACTGAAAATGCTTGAGGAAAAAAACAAGAGAAACATCTCTACATACAGGGAAGTACATTCTGAAAAGGACTCATAGCACAGAATATAATCCTTCAAACTGACAATAAAAATTAAAAGAGATTAATTAGTTATGTCCAACAAAGAAGATAGTCAGTATAATGAAAACCATCTATGGCCCCTCAAAACTTATTTTGTTTAATATTTATCATACAAGAGATTTTAATATATACTAGAATGAAATTCCAATGAATCAATCCTTCCATACATGTGGGCCAAAGAACTGAATAGATAATTCTCAAAAAAATAAAAAAGAAAGGAAGGAAGGAAGGAAGGAAGAAGAATTATCAAAATAGTTGAAAATACATTCAACATTTTTAACAAAACTGAAAAATAAAAGAGCTTAGGGATTCTTTCTTAACACAATCAAATATCTAGCCATTAGAAAAAAATGACAGTAGATACTGGAAAAAGAGGAATACTTCAATTGTCCAGTTGGTATGAAAACACTTTGACTACATTGGAAAACTGTATGATATTTTATACAACAAATTGAATTTGGACATCAAATGTTCTTCTACTTCTCTACATCTGTCTCAAATTCTGCAAGTTCTAATACAGAGATAATTGCAAATCAATGTTTTTACTAACTTATTCACAAAAACTAAGAAGTGGAAGCAGCCTAGATACTCATCATGATGTGAAAATAAAGTTAAAATTGTACTGTGCATAACTAAAAGTGAAATAATGTGGAAGAAATAGATAAAGCTGTGGATGATTTCTTTAGAAAAATGAAGCAGAATTTACAAAAGTGCACTCATTATTCTCACATGCAGAACATGGATTTAAATTGTGTGTGTGTGTGTGTGTGTGTGTGTGTGTGTTTGTGTGTGTTTGTGTGTGTTTGGTAGGGGTGTTTCTGCCTAGAAAATAATAAAAGTAACAAGACAATATCAAGAAAAATATTGAAAAAATACAAAAATAACCCATCAAGAAACAATTACATAAAATTTTATTTGGAAATCTATAAAGAATATCAATAGTATATTTCTAAGAAAGAATAGGTGTAGAGATTTACAGAGTCTGGATAAATTATAGATTAGCATACATATAAAATTCAAAATGAAGGATATATTTGCAGTGACTTTACCAAAAATTGTAAACTAGATAAGATTGACTAGATAATGTATAAATATCCTTTTAAAAGAAATCAGAGAAAAATTCTCTGAATTCAAATGACCAGGAATCAGAGGAAACTATCAGGCTGTATGTAATACTTTAGATAACTTCAATGAGATATCTATCTTGAGAATTGAATATAAAACATGGAAATTTAAAATGTATGTTCTTTTTAATTCATGAACACAAGCCATTTGTAACATTAGATGTGAGGATTTTTTTTGAAAAATTGTTTCTCTCTAATATACAGATATATATATATATATATATATATATATATATATATATATATATTTGAATAAGTATGATATGTGTTGGTTGATGGTCAAGTAGAGTGACTACATGTGGGAGTACATATTCAAAGAAGGTCCTGTAACATACAACATAAAGCAATAAATCAAGACAAATATGGACTGATTTTTTATAGTAGTATATGCTAATTTAGAATGTATCCTATATTAGATTGCAAAAAATAAGAATTTAAATATATTATATAAAATATGTGACCAAATATTTTATTCTTCAGCTATACAAAATATTTTTGATTGTTAATATATGTTCCAATATGACTTTATCAGGATTAAATCTGAAATTTTTGAATAGTGTATTTTATTGAATTATATTTTCACATTATTTCTAGATTGAGAATCTGTGATTTATTGATTTCTATTTCCACCATACTCAGATACAGATTACAACAACTCAGTTTGCTACATTAGAGTGAGTTCAATTTGTTCTTAATTAATAAAATTGTAAAAACTATGCTATTGGGAATAATAATCAGCAATAAGTAGTAAGCAAAATAATATCAGCAATAAATTGAAACAAAAGTCAATTCTATATAATAAGACTAGTGATGCTTTATTCTATTAAAGTACTAGTCCCCTTGACAGGATATGGATTGAATGTACCTTTCTATCTATTATGATTAGTATTGTTAATTCTTGAAATGTTTGTTTTCTTTGGGAGAATAAAAATACATACTACTAAATTTGGAACACTTATAAATATTCAAATGCATAAGTAAATACTTACTTTTATCTTTTCAAGGAAAAGTTTCTTTTTAACATTTTGATGAAATTCGATATAAATCAGGAATTGATAAATACATTTTATTCATCTAAGCAATAATCAGTTATTACAAGTTTTCACACTATATATGATTAACAAAATGGAGGTACAAAAATTTATGGTCCAATGTTGTAATCATTGTAAAATGTTCTGCAAGTTAAGTAAAATTTATCTTACCTATAAAGCCAACAAATTCATGTTTATTCATTTAAGCAATATAGTAAATGTAGAACATTTATATCTACTCAACCAAATTTTGATGAATTCCCAAGAGATCACCCAAGGGGAATATACACCAATTAACAACTGTTTCAGAATAGCATCATAATGAAGTACTTCATCATAAAAGAATTAGTATCTTAGAAAACACATTCCAGATCAGTATTCATGAAATGAATTAAGTTTTCTAGTTTCTAATTTTGTATTCTAACATAGAAACTCTTTTTTAAATTGTTTGATTATTGGTAAGAAAAAAATCAGAGATGGTAAATATTATGACATAGGTATGAAATTTTGTTATAAATGTCACTTTCCTGACTTGATTTTCTCTCTCTGATAATAAAAGAAGTTAAATGTTTCAATTAATTGGTAATTATAATAAGGTATAACAATGTGAAAAGTATCAGTTTTGAGTATCTGATGAATGGGTTCTGAGCTTTTGAAATGTCATGCTTTTGCTCAATTAAAATTATAACCTAAACTCTTTGACTTAAGTCAATTATAAATATTAGATTTCAAAGAATTATTACAATAAATATCTACAAAACTACAAAATTTAAAAAGGCAAAATATAAAACTCAGACTTTGTTAGTCATATAATTCTATTAATTATGACTATCCTCAATTTTCATAAATAAAATCACATATTATGTAATATATCATATTCACAAACAAATGCAATAAACAGACATAACACTGGGACATATAAGAAAACATACATGACCAAACAAATGCATGTGCAGATATGTAATATAGAAATTTGATGTTGATTAATATAATGGCATGAAGATTTCTCCCTCTTAATTAATATTCTAGATGCTGTTTTACAAAATTTTATATTGAAATTGAACAGGTAGAGAATATAAGGTTCTCATTTATAGATGAGTAGTTAGAAATCTAATACAGCTTGTTATGCTAGTATTTCTGTTTGCAATCTAAGCAATTGTAATGCTAAGTCATTAAGACTTCATTCTTGAGGATAGTCTAGGCTATATTGGAACACCAAGCTCAAAATCTTGTACAATCTTGAGATAGTGTAATTATTAACTCTTCAGGTAAATATCATGACTCAAAATCAAATCTCAATAAACCTGAAGTACAAAGCACCATAAATGACATAAAGAAAAAATATGAGAAAATTAAAATATGTAATACTGTCACAGGTTTGAACATTTTATTGATAGACTGAATAGAATGTCTCTACAAAGAGATCAGTCTTGAGCCAATGCTTAACAACAGGTCAGTACATAAAACTGAGAATAATAAATAAGAATCTTTATTTAAGGATGAGTACACAGCAAAGATAACACATGAGCAAAGAATGTTATACATATAAAGAACTAACTATTCTACTAGTTAAAATGAAAAACAGGAATTAAAAATTAGTATAAATTTAATGGAACTGAGTCAGATCTGGTAAAATGGTATTCTTTATTAATAAACTCCCTATATTGTTTTTAAAACAGTGATAAAAAGAAAAAACTGGAAAAAAAATCATAAAATGATAACAAACCCAATAAGAAAATACAGCTAAATGATTATGTACCATGACCAAACTCAAATCATCCTAGGATGATTCAGTATAAGTTAATCAATAATCATACTGAATAAAGCATAGCAAAAAAAATAACAAGACAAAAATCACATGTGAATCTCGATGGATGCCAACAAACAATTGATAAATGAAGCATTTATTCATTTAATAAAACACAAATGTGATATAGAAATAATGTTTGTCATTCTAAGGATGTCTGTTTTCTTAGTAACAGTTAACCCAGTGCAAGAACTGTTGAAAGCTTTGTATCATTTGAGATAATTCATGCCCACCTTCACCATTTTATTCCAAATAATACTAGAAGCTGTATACAGTAGTCATGAAACAAAATGCAAGAAAGCAAACCAAATGAGACAAGAAAATATTAACATTTTTCACAGTTGGCAGAATCTTGCAGATTTTAAGACATAAAATCTCAATCCAATAAAAGGATTTCAGCAAAGTTACAAAATACAAAAAATTCAACACAAATCAATAACTTAGCTGTATTATCAGTGCCAAATCATCAAATAGAGATCAAGAAAAAATTCCTGTTCATGACTGCTCCAAAATGATAAGGAATTTATTCACATAAAGTAAGTATTTGATATTATGATAGATGCATTTTACATTGAACATGAAACAGAAGATATTATTTTGGTGCACTTTAAATCTTCCATTGATATTGCTTGTTTTATGACATTTATAGATAGAGAGATTTCAAGAGCATCTTAGAATGTCATGGGATAATATTTAATGTATAAATTAATGTGCATAAAAAATTTTGTCTAAACATCTCCAAATTAGATCTTTAGAAAAGAATTATAGGAATCCAATGAGTTATCATCTAAAATCAAACATTCAAAGAAATGTCTTGAATATTATGAGCCATAATAAAAATAGTCTAAGAAATAACATAGTTTAAGAATATCTGTTGTGCCCTCCTAAATGGTTGTATTATATCCTTTTCTCCTGTCTTGAATTAATTTTTCTTACATCTTTGAGATTTGGTGCTCTTGGTGTATGGAAGGGTCTCTCTGTCTACATTTTCAATCCCTTAATGAACTATTGGATCATGCTTACATAAGCTCATTTGTTCTTTTTCCTAGAAATGGGTTTTCTATATAGATTTTTCACTTAGCTTTCAGTTAGCTTTGTTGTTTATTTTTTTGCTGCTATTCAAGATTTATTGGATGTTTTATGGCAGTCCTTTATCAGACATGTGTCTTCTACATAATATCTGATATTCTATGTTTTTATTTCTTTAGACATCTACATTTTCCTACAGTATTTTAAAGAAAGTTTTATAATTCTGTAGATTACTGCATGGTAGTCCCAAGATTTGAAATGGCCTCATAGAAATAAAATAATTGTCAATTAAGTGTACAAAAATCACTAATAATATAAATTTAAATGTATATATTGCCCCCAAATTTCTTTTTGAAATGTCAACATGTTCATGAATTTGTATCTTAATGATTCAAGTGAGTATGGGAATGCCTCCATTAAATTTTAATATGCTCTATCTCTTTTTTACCAATTATTTTTTATTAATCTTTCCATTCTTTGATGTCTCAAATAATATACCGCTTCCCAGTTACCCTTCCACAGGCCACTTAACCCACAACCTCTGTCTCCTCCCTCCCCTTTGCCTCTTTGAGGGTACTCCCTTACTCACCCAGCCTCTCCCTGCCTTACCCCTCCAGCATCCCCCTATCTTGGGTCATCAAACCTCCACAGGACCAAGGACTTTTTCTCCCATTAATATCAGATAAGGTCATTCTCTGCTGCCTATGTCTCTGGAGCCATCAATCCCTCCAGGCACACTCCTTGATTGGTGGTTTAGTCCCTGTGAGCACTGGGTGGTCTGACCAGATGATGTTGTTCTTCCTATGGGATTGCAATCCCCCTCAGCTCTTCTAGTTCTTCCTCCAGCACTCCCACCAGAGTCCCTGATCGCAGTATGATGGTTGGCTCCAAACATCCACATCTGTATTTGTCAGTTGCTGTCTGAACCTCCCAAGGAGCAGTCATTCCAGGTTCCTGTCAGCAAGTGCATCTTGGCAAGGGCAATAGTATCAGGTTTGGTGTTTGCGGACAGGATGGATCCCCAGGTGGGGCAGTTTTGGTTGTTGTATCTCTTAAAGCACTTGGAATGATTTGTCAGTAGTCATTATTGCATGCAAGTGAAATTTGACTCTAATTTATAAATGCCTGTTTTTAAACAAGAATATGTGTACAAAATATTAGAGTAGTGAAACATTTTAAATTTCCAAGAGAAACTAACTTTGTTTCAAAGAATTTAATAAATAGCTTAATTGTTTTTTGGAGTTGTTACTTTTTTTCTGATTCATTGTATTTAGAATTTTATATACATATATATATATCCTTTTCCTCATGAAATATCACTTTGTACTATCCATCTCTGATTCATATTTTATACTACAATGCATTGTTCACATGATTCCTTTGATTACTTTGGAATAATTAAAATTGCTTGGGTATATACTGTTCCTGAAATAATCAATGTTCTCTCTCTAGAGCATTGTCTGTACTTTTCTTAAAGACAAAAAGCCTGGTTTGAAAAGAAGATTTAATGATATTCATAGATTTTCTTGACTGACAGAGAATTCTATCTATTTCTTGCATAGTGTAGAGAGCCGTTCCCAGAAGATGGTGCCTGGCAGGCAGCCAGGCAAAAGTTTGTACTTGTAAAAACAAGCCTTATTAGGAATATATGAACAATTTGCAGCTTTCTCTAGTAGAGTACCCATAGTATTATGCCACATGGCAGAGAATTGTTGGCTGGCCTTAAGGGGATATAAGCTGGACGCGGAAAGGGAGAGTGTGCTATTTTTGTATCATAAGCTTGAATAAACTGCTTGAGGAAGAAACTCGGAATTGTGTTTACTTTCTGCTGATCAGAAAGGAGTAACGATGACAGCATAGTATTTAGAACTTTTAGTTTTGGGTTGTAAAATGAATACTATACCTCAATAAGTAACTGTAAGATGGAAATTTATCTACTCAAATGAGTTTACAGATGTAGCAAGCAGATCTAATGGTAATTAGAACAAAAGAGTATGGTGTAGAGAATAGCTTTCACAAACAATATTTAGTTTTTTTTGTTACTTTGGTTCTGTAGTAAAATTTGAGATCAGACTGATAATTTCTTTCACATTAAATTTCGTTCTCAGAATTGCTTTGAGATTCTTCTCAACACAATCAAATATCTAGCCATTAGAATAAAATGACATATGTCATGGCCAGTTCTTAATATTTTTTTTTACTATTTTTACTATTAACCTGCTGGTTTGCTGAAAGTGATGGTCAATTCTCAAAATTTTCTGATGAAATGTTTTATGTAAAGTAGCATGTCAACCAAAAACACAATTTTAAAATTATTTTTCCTATTCATAATATTTCTTAATACTACTTTTTATCACTCTAATTAAGACTTTAATTAACAGTATATTAACAGAGATCAGATAAAGGAAATACAAGGTTTATTCCTCATGATGGGATGACATTGGCTATAATGCTGGCTATATCCTTTGTTATGTTGAAGTGTATTTTCTGCATTTTTCTTCTAAGACTTATATAAGAAAAAAACATTGGGTTTATCCAAAACTCTTTTGGCATATATTGAGAACATTACATAATTTCTATTATATGTTATTAATTTGTATACTTTAAACCATCTCTTTACTTCTGGTATAATGCTAAGTTATTCACGTGAAATAACCCTTTAAGATGATATTTTTATTATTTGTTTGAGGGTTTCATAAATGCATACAACTTTATGCCACCCATATTTACTCCTCAGCCTTTCCTAAAACTTGGTTATTACTTTTACCCCAATGTCCTCTCATCCTTGTGTACAATTTTGGGTGACCATGTATGTATTCATTGGTATGAGGTTACCAACTAAAGTCTGTGTCCCTAGGAAGAGCTACTCCCTTAAAGAAAATTGATTTTCTCTTAATCAAAAGCCATCAACTGTAGAGGAATTTCCCTTAATTATCTGATTGGCTAAGACAGATGACAAATAGCCTATTGTTGTGCAAAAATGAGGAGGTGGGTTTTTTTTTTTGGGTGGGGGCAAGTCAGGAAGAGGATGGAAGGAGAAGTTTGGAAGAGATAGCAAATGGAGGAGGACAGAGGGAAAGTTGTTGGAAGAAAGATGGAGGAAAATCATATGGCTATGGGGAACTGCAAGTGGAAGGGTTTTCATAGTTGGGGAAGAAAGTGTTTTAGAGGCAAATCTGCCCAATATCGGTATGCAGTTTATATACAACTGAATTATATTTTCTTTGCATGGGCTTACTGGGGTTGAAGATTCACTGCAACAAATTTGCATTTTTCTTTGAATGGGTTTATTGAGATTAGAGACATACCAAAATAAAATGGCTCCCAACATGGAGGTGGGGCAGGAACCCACAACCCTGGGATTAGGAGTCCTATGCAACAAAATGGCATCCCAACATATCAATTAGAATTCACCTAACCTGAGATAAAAGATCACTGTCCCTCCCCTCACTCCAATACAAGGCTGAGGAAGTGATCTAGGCTGAGGCAGTGTGTAGCTTGAAAGCTGACTCGGTTGAGGAGCCTACAGAAAACTGCAGAGAGGCTCCCTCCCCAAGCCCCAGACAGACAGCTTTGGCCAGGGCCAGGAGCAGCACCCCAGTGTGGAGCTGAACTTGGGCAGACACAGTGAAGTGATCAGAACAAGAGAGCCTTTCTGTGTTTGTGTCCCCATATCCCCAGCATCTACACAGGACATGAACAACCAGACTCTAAATGAACAGCAGAGGGAGACAAAGGTACAAAGGGCTCCCAATCAGGTAATAAGCATCATACATTGATACTTAAAAATGAGAAACACAATAAATACCTTTTGGGCTTTAAGGGATACTATTCTGAGTGGTTTGACAGGATTGGATTTAAAGAACATAGACACCTTATCATTTACCAGTATTGCAACATTTATTCTCTTGATCTACTATATTTTCTTAAAAGACAGAGCCCTAGATAAAAAGTTCCTCGCCTTAGAAAGAGAGATTACAGATAATACGAGAAGTAAAGGTTTAGAAATTTATAGGTCAAGATAAGCAACAGAAAGAAGAAATTAAATGTTGGAGACTGGAGCTAGAAGAAATGCTAGAAAAAAGGATTCAACAATTTACAGAACAGACTGAACAGCAAGGAGATAAAATTTGGAAGCGAAGTCTAGAGGATAATTTACTAAAGCTAGCATATCAAAATAAAGCAGATGCTGTAATATTAGAATTACAACATAAAAAGAAGTTAAAATTATGGAAACAAGGCCTAGAGCAGAAGACATAGGAAATTATAGAGCAACATGAAAAGAAAAAGAAAAATTTAAGACTTGACAATGTGGCCTAGAGAAAACAAAGAATTGAAGACACCAGAAATTATAGATCAGACTAAGAGACAGAAAGGTGAAAATGTAGCCATTAACTTATGGGAAGAGATCTATAACAGCAATGGAAAACACAAGTTAATATGCCCTCAGTTTCAGTATCTGGCTACAAAACTGGTCAACTTCCTAATAAAAATGTTTAAATTAATTAGAGGTAGGGGGTATCTCCAGGAAGAAATAGAGACCTAGGATAAGGGGAGCCACCCAAGAACCAATGGAGGTGTCCTTAAGCTGTGACTCACTGGATTGGGAATATGGAACTTGAAAGCCTAACCTCCTGTAGCCAGCCAGGAACCACTATGGAGCAATTGGGACAGCAACCCACCAAGAAAATTTGACCCAAAATTTATCCTGTGTACAAGAAATGCAGGGACAGAGGATAGAGCATGAGACTTAGAGAATAAATGGTCAACCAATAACCAGGCAAAATTGAGACCCATCCTATGGATAATCACCAATCTTTGACACCATTAATGATACTCTGTATGTTATCTTTCATAACAGAGTATGTCATTCCAGCTTTAAATAGATGGTGGTCTGATAAGATACAAATAATTATTTCAATTTTTCTTGTATCTGTTAAGGCTTGCTTTTGAGATTGCACATGTGGTATATTTTAGAAAAGAATGGACGAAGTGCTGAGAACAATGTATATTCTTTTGTATTTGAATGGAATATTCCACAGTTATCTTTTAGATTAATAGATTCATAATGTCAGTTAGTTTCATTCTCTGTGTAATTTTGTCTGGATGACCTGTCAATCGGTGAAAGTGGGGTATCTACTGGTTTTAATGTGTGGGTTTAATTTTACAAATGTTAGGGGCATAGATGTCAGAATTGAGATATCATCTTGGTTATGTTTTTCTTGATGACTATGATATGCCCTTGAGTGACTCTTATGATTCATTTTAGTTGAAATTCTATTTTATTAGAGATTAGACTAACTACTCCAGCTTGCTTCCTGGGTCCGTTGCTTGGAATTTTTTTCTACACTTTTTCTCTAAGGTTATGTCTATCTTTATTTCTAAGGTATATTTCTTGTATGAAGCAATATGATCCCATTTTAACATCCATTCTGTGAGCCTATGTCTGTTTATTAGAAAATTAAATCCACTGAGGTTGAGAGATATTAATTACTAGTAATTGTTACTTCCTGTTACTTTGATGAGTGGTGTTAATGTGTTTGTATATTTGTGTGTTCCTCCCTTTTTTCTGATATAGAAACACTTATTTCCTGTGTTTTCTTGGACATAGTTATCCTCTTTGGGTCAGAGTTTTTTCTAGTACATTCTGTAGGGCTGTATTTATAGATAAATATTGTTTGAATTTGGATTTGTCTTGAAATATGTTGTGTTTTCCATCTATGGCAATTGAAAATTTTGCTGGGTATAGTAGTTTGGGTGTCATCTGTGGTTCTCTTTAGAGGTTGCAAGTTATCTGTCTAGGCAGTTCAAGCTTTTAGGTCTCTATTGAGAAACCTGGTGTAATTTTGATAGGTCAACCTTTGAATGTTACTTGGCTTCTTTGTCTTGACACTTTTTATATCCTTTCATTGTTCTGTATGTTTTGTATTTTATTATTGTGTGTGTGGGAGGATTTTCCTTTCTGGTCCATCCCTAATTTGTGTTCTATAAGCTCCTTTACATTTATAGGCTTCTCTTTCTTTAGTTTAGGAAAGTTTTCTTCTATGATTTTGTTGAAAATAATTTTGTTCCTTGAAGCTAGGACTCTTACTTTCTACAATTCCTATTCTTCTTAGGTTTGGTCTTTTTACGGTATCCCAGATTTTCTGGATGTTTTATGTTGGGAATTTTGTACATTTAATATTTTTTGATTGATGTATCAATTTCTTCTATTGTTTCTTTTAAACCTGAAATTCTGTCTTGTTTCTCCTGCATTCTGTTGTTGTTGCTTGCATATGTTCTTCCTGTTCTCGTCCCTAGATTTTCATTCCCCAGAACGCCCATGGTTTGAGGTTTTTTTTATCACTTCTATTTCTACTTTCAGTTCCTATAGAGTTGTATTTATTTCCTTCCCCTGATAGATTGTATTTTCCTGAATATCTTAAGAGATGTATTTGCTTTCTTTTTAAAAACCTCTACATGTTTGATTATGTTTTTCCCTATTTCTTTAAGGAATTTTTTGATTTCTTTTTTAATGACCTCTATCATCCATTCATGATTGGGGTTAAGGTCATTTTTTATGCTCCATTTATGTTAGGACAGCCAAGTGTTGCTACAATATGTTAGTTGTACTTTGAAGTTGTCAGATTGCTCTGGGTTTTGTTGATTGTGTTCTTTGTAGAATCTTTAGCCATCTGCTAGGCTATAGTTCATGCATTGTCCTGTTGTAAAACGTATTGGGAAAGAGCCTAATCTCAATAGTTCTGGTGCAGCAGGCCTCTGATGGGTATCCATGGCCTGTATGATTCTGTATCACTATGTCTGATAAAGACAGGATGAGGGGTGGTGGGAAAATTGAGGTCAGCAGAGAATAGGAGTGAGCTCAAGACAGTTAGGGATGACCCAGTAGACTCAACAGACAGGAAAGATGAATACAGGAAAATCTAATCTCTCTGCATCTGATCTTAATGATAATTCTTTATCAGACTTTTTTTCTGCCATGATTATGTCTGATCATGTGCCAATTTTAAGAATATATATATATATTCCTATATATTAGATACAATATATAATTGTATGTATTCTATATTAATGTGTGTTATAATTCTACATATTAATGTATTGTGTTCTGAGGCAAGAAAAGAAAAATATTTAAAATTATAATTTAGTTTTAATATTATACAGTTTATTATATATAGTAATAATTATTTATATGCATATTCTAAATATGTACATTTATTATATATTCATGATTATATATCTTAATTGTAAGCATCTTTTTGTTCCCTCTACCATTTCAATTTCAGTAAGAATAAATCTATCTTACATGCTAGTGGGAATTGTGACATATTTATTTTTAATTAAGTTTAATTTTTGAAAATATATTTAATTTAGTAATGCCGTGAATTTATAAGATTTTAATAGGTAATTTTAGATAATTTTAATTTATCTTTTGAATATTTAGATAAATGGGTTATATTTCCAAGAGAAGGAAACAGAATTTCAGATAAATTTATCTACACACATGATTAGTATTAGATTTGTAACTCCTCTCTGTTACATTCATTTCTTGGTCCTATGTATACATGCTCCTTTCACTGAGAAATTATTTGACATCCATCACTTTATATCATCTTCACTTCAAAATTATTCATTTGCTTGTTATAGAATAACCTAAATCACCTGGGTATTTTTCTATCCGGAGAGAATCGATATGCTCTCTCCCTGGAGCATCCTGTATACTTAAAAAAAAAAATCAAAGGGCTGTTGTAACAAGGAAAATACACAATTTTCACAGCTTGCCTTATGTGACTGAAGCATCATTTTCAGTGTAAGAGGAAAATCTATCTTATAGAAAATATTTAGAAATTCTGAATTTTAAATTATACACATGCTTTAACATACAAGTTTTCTTTAATTTTTAAAATTCTGTATTATTTTACTTTTGAGATTATACTATTTTTACATTATTTTCTTTTCCCTTTTTCTCCCTATATACCCTCCCATATATCCATTCCTGCTCTCCTGCAATTTTATGACTTTTTTACTAATGGAGATATATATATATATATATATATATATATATATATATATATATATATCATATATATATATATGTTAAGAAATTATATACTGCAACTGAAGCACATGTGTCCTATGGAGACTTTATGTGTCTTATATTGATCACATAGTTTTTGATTAGAAATCTGTTTTTATTTCTACATGAAAAGTAAAATTATAAGAAGTAAAATTGAAGATTATATTTCAAATGAGGAAAAACTATGAAATGCATAAAAATTTTAAAGACTGCAAACCAAAAAAACTTTTATGCTCTGTGAAGTTTGTTGTTATTAGGTGATTGAAAGAAAATTTAACTTTATTTCTAAATGTTAAGAATTTAACATAAACCAATCAGTCTTTTTATTGAATTTTCTTATATAATTTAGCTACTTCATAAAATAAATCAGATATGTGATTCTGTGCTCATTTCAGGAGCTAATGATTCCTAAGTATTGATGCATCATAAAAAGTCTACAAATCCCCTGAAAATAGTTCAACAGGGAAGCCTGGTCTTGAATCCAGGATTTGCAAATTGTGACATGGTTTAGTTTATTTTCAGCTCTAAATTCAATAAAAGTATGTTGAGTCACTTATTTTACAGATTGTCACATTGACTGTAAAAGACAACACACACACACAAACATACACACACATTCTATCAAGTCTTCACTTATTAGGATAAAGCAGTACCTGAAGTTACTGTTTTTTTTTTTTTTCATGTGATCTCTGTGTCTCTGATAGTGCTGGAGTAATAAATGTGTTATGACAACATTGATCTAGTTCACATCTTTCTTTCATTTTGATCATTATTTGTTAAAAATATATCTATATTTTTTACTTTTGTGATTTTTGCTAAGAAATCAATTAGATAAAATTATTATCAAAACAAATTTACCTGTTTTATATAGAAATGTTTGTGTTGTAAGTATGTGTTATAAAATATTTAAATGATACATTTAATTTTAGCTACTGGAACTGTTACCAGATACCTAATGAAAATTAGATAAAAGTTTCTGTGTAATTTGGTGTTAAATAGAGTATATTGACAAATTTCTAAACATCCTTGCTTTAAAAACAGAAGTGTGAGAAAGTGAATAATTTCCAAGAAAAAAAATATTATCAAATGACTGGTATGAATTTATCTTTCAATTTATGACCATTAGTACCCAAACAAAAATGTCCTGAAAATTTAATTAAATATGCTTATTACCCGATTTTAAGTAGATATAGATAAATGTTACATTTGTGAAATCATTAAAACATGAGACTGCTATTTAGTATTTTTAATCTCACTGAACTTTTTGCGATATGATCTGTTGCTATATATATATATATTCTGTGTGTATGTGTGTGTGTGTTTTCTAACCCATTAGTGCCTCAATACTATGGGGTAAATGTCTATTTTTTTAGTATTAAATTAAATATAAATTTATAATTGATTTTAAGTAGATATAGATAAATGTTACATTTGTGAGATCATTAAAACTTATGAGACTGCTATTTAGTATTTTAATCTCACTGAACTTTTTGAGATATGATCTGTTGCTATATATATATATATATTCTGTGTGTATGTGTGTGTGTGTTTTCTAACCCATTAGTGCCTCAATACTATGGGGTAAATGTCTATTTTTTTAGTATTAAATTAAATATAAATTTATAATTTATATTGCTCTTTATTCAGGCTTTGCATTATATTTTTAGTACATCTCATAATAAACAATCTGCATAAGTTACTGTTGAGATTGAACAAAGCATAATGTTAAGAAGCTTAATCAATATTACTTATACTTACTAGTACTGTATTGATACAAAAGAAACAACTTTTACCAGCTTACCATGTCCATAAGTAGTACATCTGAGATTTAAAACACAAAAATCTTATTCAAAATATAATGTTCCTAGTTCCTTACAAACATCCTTTATCAGCTATGTGAAGGTCATGTTGTGATTTAGCTGTGTAGTTTTCTGCTTGTTTATAAATCAAGATGACGTAAAGATGTGCTTCAGAAAGAGGTAAAATGGTGGATCATCTGCTGTTACTTTATACAAATCGGACTATCTAATTTATATCGTGTTTCTGATTTTTTGTGGTGCACATTTCCACATGTATCCTAGGATTCTTTAAGTAGAACAAGAGGAATGGAAAAAACAGCAATAAATATTACTGAAGTGAAATTCTTTTTTAAGAATTTTTAATAACCATGTTATTTTGTCATACATTTTGTATATTTATAAATAATTCATTAACATAATAAAATTAAAGTTGAAGCTATTACATTTGTATATATTTATGAAAAGTGTACTGTTTTATTTTTTAAGACATACATGGGAGTTTTGGATATTTTGTATTTTAGATTTCTGAAATTATGTGTAAGAACTTAATGAAAGTTTTGTTTGTTTAACACCACACTATTGACTCTATAAAAAATATGGCTATGTATCTAAGACTATTCTTGAATACAAAAACAAATCTTTCCTTCTTAAGAATCATACAATTGCTGTACAGCTGATGAATGGAAGTTTCAATGCAACAATTACCATGTGTTTCATAGTGAATATAAATCAATAGACTAGAAATTATTTAGCCAATCATAATATAGAGAGGGTGTTCATGAATTTAAATATATTGATTTGTCTGAAATTCTGAAGAGAAAGCCACAGCATTGGTAAAAATCTGTTTTTCTGATTCTAGAGATTGAAGTCAGGATTTGTTCACAGTAGATAAGTAGGTAACATTACCAGGGACTCATAATGAACACTTGCTGTGACTTTCATTAAATGTGATATTTTCATTTCGAACACAGAAGCTTCATACCTGATCCAGGATTTGTCAGAATTACCTGTTGCTTCAAGTTTATGGTTCATATCATAACATTTATTTTGAAAAATAGTTTTATAATTATTAATATTGATTGTTACTAAAAGATATTTAGCTTATAGTAAATGTATTAATTCTATTAACCAGTACTAAGAGAATAACAAAGTATTAATAATGAAACAAATGCATCGCATATTAAATCCAAAGATGTTTTCAATTCTTTTGGTCAGGTTTTTTTTTTTTTTTGACCCTGGCAGGTTTGGACATAGTTACTTAGACCAAGCTCTAAACTCATTAAACTCACAGACTTTAAGCCTAGGTTTATGATTAAAGACATGAGCCACCATGCCTGCCCCTAAAATAGAATTTTTTTCATACGCACACCTCCTTGCCTTGTGAATTGAGATCTTCCATATTATAAGTTAAATTGTTTTAAAAATACAGGAATAAAAACACCAAAAGTTAAAAAAGAAGAACCTAGATAAGGGTCAATGTTTATTTCAAGAAAAAAAAGTGAAAAACTAAAATACATTTCAAAATAAGGTATTTGGTTTTTTTTATTTTGTTTCATTTTCAAAAGGCTCATCTCCCCCTTTATGAGTTTTTTCTGTTCATCATTGTTTGTCATGAGTTAATGAAATGAAAAATTGTCATAAGAACTGCAGCCCTGAGTGAGTTGGATATCTAAGGCAAATTCATTCTATGTTCTAATATCTCACATTCACTAATTGATGCTCATTCAGTTTTTCTCTGTTAAACTCTAATAACCTCACTATCTATATATGACTCAGACACTGAGGAAACTTATTAGACAGACTCTGTTTATAACATTTATCTTTATGTTAATAATTATGAGCACAATATAACATGAAAAAGGGTGAGAAAAATTAACAGAGAACAATGAGCACCCTCGAGATTAAATTTGTTAATTCTAAATAGGAAAAGACACTGCAAAAAATGTAAAAATACTTTTATTCAATGAATTTTAACTCAGTAATGCATCTGCTTATTCTCAACTTTCTTATTACAGCTGCATCCTGCAAGGAGAAAGTGTTCATTATGAATTTTTAAAACACAAACCCAGAGATGTGAAGGTGGACACGGTTCTCAAAAGGCATTGACTTTATATGGTACAAGAGTCAGAAATGTCAAGACGTCCACTAGGTTACACAGTACAAAGAATTCCAATGAACAATGTGACAGACATCACCATGTTTAGATTAACAGGCTTCACTGATGATGCTGACATGCAAGTGTTGTTATTTCTTTTGTTTTTTGTAATGTATCTCTTTACTCTCATAGGCAACTTGGGACTTGTTTTGTTAGTAATAGGAGATTCCCGGCTTCACAACCCCATGTACTATTTTTTAAGTGTTTTATCTTTCCTAGATGCCTGTTATTCCACAGTTGTGACTCCAAAGATGTTGGTCAATTTTCTTTCAAAAGATAAATCTATCTCTTACCCTGGCTGTGTGACAGAGATGTTTCTCTTTGTTACGTTCGGAACCACAGAATGCTTCCTGTTGGCAGCAATGGCTTATGACCGCTATGTAGCTATCTATAACCCACTTCTGTATGTAGTGAAAATGTCACCTAGAGTCTATATACCTCTCATCATAGCTTGTTATTCAGGTGGAATTATGCATGCTACTATACACACAGTGGCTACTTTTAGGCTTTCTTTCTGTGCATCCAATGAAATTAGGCATGTCTTCTGTGATATTCCTCCATTGCTTGCTATTTCTTGTTCAAACACAAATATGAATCAGCTTCTGCTGTTCTATTGTGTGGGTTCTATTGAGATTATCACAATCATGATTGTCCTGATCTCTTACAGTTTCATACTCTTTGCAGTTCTTAAGATGCATTCTGCTGAAGGGAGGAGAAAAATCTTCTCCACATGTGGTTCTCACCTTACAGGAGTGTCCATTTATCATGGGACAATTCTTTTCATGTATGTGAGACCTAGTTCTAACTATGCCTTTGAACATGACATGATTGTGTCCACATTTTATACTATTGTGATTCCAATGCTGAATCCCATCATCTACAGTCTGAGAAACAAAGATGTAAAAGAAGCAATAAAAAAGATTTTTGAGAGAAATTTGTTCATGAACAAAGTGCATTTTAAATTATAAAACTAAAAATAATGTTCTTTGTAAATCTGTATTTTACAGAGAAAAAGACTCCCAAGTTTTGTTAATAGTGCCCATGTTCCAAAATGTTAGAGCCAACTTGTTAATACTATCTTAGTTACTGTTTGTCAAAATAGCAATGAGCACTATCACTTACATAGCTGTGGATGAATTCAAACACAGGCATATTAGAAATACTATAGATATATATATTGTTGTCAATAAATTATTTGAATTTTCAATAGCATTCATGTCTTCAGGAGTCTATTTGTCATTTTGGTTGTAATAAGTCCTCTTCATCCAATATAATATGTCATGCTTTGGTTCCCTTCTTCCCTGGCTGTTAATTCAATTGCTCGATTTCTCTGAACATACTCCTAACAAACTAATCACCTCTGGTGGTTTTAGACATGTTTAACTTAAGCCATAGACTTTTTCTCTTTTTCTTGTCTCTCTTTCTCTCTCTCTCTCTCTCTTTCTTTCTTTCATTCTTTTGCAGTTATTTGTTGAGAAGGAATATATATACATAATATATATTATATATTTTCCACCTGGTCAACACAATCTCTACGTCCATTTAACCATTCTTATTCATTATTTTTCCTTCTTACAGTTATTTAATTTTATAAAAACATAGAACTAAGCCATCATTGATGACAAGAGGTCATTTTATAAAAAGTAATGTATTTAAAGCCAAACCACTATTATTTTAATATTAAGGCATGTGACATGAGAATTTTCCTACTTCATAATAAAATTGATATTCCTATCTTTTCATACGTAAGTATACCACAGTTCTTTTGTTTAGCATTATATAACAGTGTATCAAAATATACTTTTTAAAAATTTTGGAGGGGAAGATGTTTTTATTAATCATTTTATTTTTTACATTTCAAATGATAAGCCCTTTTTGGTTACTCCTTCACCAACACCCATCCCTCCTTCCCCCTTCCCCTTTTCCTCTTTGATGGTGCTCCATCACACATTAACCCACTTCCACTTCACTCCTCTAGCATTCCCTTAAGCTGGGGCATCAATCCTCCCTCCCCTTCCCATTGATGTCAATAAGTCCATCCTTTGCTATATATCTGGAGTCCTGGATCCCTCCATGTATATTTTTTGTTAGTAGTTTAGTCCCTGGGAGATCTGGGTGGTTCAGTTAGTTGTTATTGTTCTTCCTATGGGGTTACAATCCCCTTCAGCTCCTTCAGTCCTTCCCCTAGCTCTTCCACTGGGGTGTCTGGGCTCACTCAGATGTTTGACTCTAAGTATCTGCATCTGTGTTGGTCAGGGAGAAGATAATTTAATCAATTATTTTTTGTGACTATATACCTGTTTTCAAATAAATAAGCATAGCAGTTTTTAAGGAAGTAAATGATGAATAAGAAAAATAATGATTTCATTTATAATTATGTATTTTAAATGTTTAGTAAATTCACTCACAAAGAATACAGACTTAGTGTCACTTTCTGCAGGAAATTGATTTCACTGTGAATCATGAGATTGTGTTATTTACTGAGCAAATCTGTTTCTAGTTGTATGACTCAGCCCTTAAGACACATCTTTAACCCCTTTGGGTGAAATACAAATATACTCTTAATACACATCTTTAATCTCAAATAATGTATGCAAACTTAGTTTATAGAGGAGGCACCCTGCAGTTCCTTTAGACAGGAACACTTATGGTTCAGAGATTTTGACTGTGAGTTGGTAACACCATCCCTCCTCTTGAAGCCCTGTCTTTCTACTGGAAGTGGACTCTTTGAGTTCTCTCTCTCCATTGCTGGACTTTCATCTGCTCTCTAAGGTTCACTCCCATTGAGTCCTAAGATTCTCTTACCTCACAGGTCTTTGGTAATTACTAGATGGTCTCCCTATCTCCCACCTTCTAAGGTTGCATATTTTCATTTATTCTGTTGGCCCTTTGGGATTCTTTCCTGGCTCCCCACCCCATACCTGATCCTGCTCTCCTTTTCCTCTCCCCTTCCAATTTCCCACCCAAATCTCACCATCTCTCTGCCTCCCATGATTTTTTTTTTCCCCTTACTAAGTGGAAATGAAGCATCCACACTTGGCCTTTCTGCTTGTTGAAGATCTTAATTCTGTGGATTGTATCCTGGGTATCCTGTACTTTTTGGCTAATATTCACTTATCAGTGAGCACATACCATATATATCCTTTTGGGTATGGGTTACCATATTTGGAAATATATTTTTTCTAGTTCCATTCACTTGCCTGCAAAACACATGATGTCCTTGTTCTTAGTCTAGTGTTGGAGGGGCATCTTCTCCAAGACTGGGAGGAAGAATATGATGAACAATTGTGGGAGGGAGGACCTGGATGGGGCAACAGCTGGATTGTAAATAAATAAAATATAGAAAAAGAAAGCACCCATATTTGAAAATGATGTCTGATTGAGTGGCATACCTGGTGACAAATCAGGGAACATTTTCATAGAATAAGATATGACCAACTCATGAAAAGAGAAAGGAAAGGGAAATTACCTCAGGAGCAGTACAGAGAGAAATGAGATGCAGTCTTACCTAAACAGTTGTAAAAAGACAAGTTTTGCAGAGAGAACAATTGAGATACAGGTGAAGAGACAAGCCAG